>NW_026088220.1:0-16605 GCF_022539395.1 Myiozetetes cayanensis
CCTGGAGTCCTGCTGGGGTCTTACTGGGAGTGACTGCAATAATACTGGGAGTGTGTGAGAGGGACTGCAGCCATACTGGGGATGAGTGGGATCAAACTGGCTTTGTACTGGAAGAGTTTGGAAGTTTCTGGGATCATACTGGTGGTGACTGGACCCATACTGGGATAATACTGGGATAAATTAGGAGCATGCAGGGGGCAAATGGCATCGTCCAGGGAGTGCCTGAACGTGCCTGGGACCATACTGGACTCAGACTGGGAGTCCCTGAGAGGGAAAGGAACCATCCTGGGGGGACTGGGAGCAACTGGGACCACCTTGGGGGCAACTGGGATCCTATTGGGAGTGACTGGGGTGACTTGGATCATAGTGGGGAGTGACCAGGACCATACTGGAACCATCCTGGGGGTGACTGTCAGTGCCCAGGATCATACTGGGAGTGACTGGAACTATGCAGGGGCGGACTGAGAGCAACTGGGATCATGCTGGAAGCAACTGGGAATGACAGGGTGCGTGCTGGAGGCAACTGGCCTGAACTGGGAGGGACTCGGATCACACTGATGGGAACTGGGACCATCCTGGGGCAAGTGGAAGTCTGTTTTGCCCATTAGTAAGCGACTTTTCTTTACTCAGGAATCCTCAGCTGTTTTTTTTTCTCTCCTCTGTGGAGTAGCAGACGGAGGGGGAGGTAGCAGCTTCTGGTGGGTGTTTGAAATCCAGCCAGGGTCAACCCACTAAACCAACCCATGTGCTTGAGGCCCTTTTGTGATGTCACAGCCTACCCTCTCCATTCCGGAATAGCCCTTGGCAACCAAAGAACCAACACCACACAAGGTCAGAAAGCAGCCCCACCCATGTGCCCCTTTAGGATGTTCCAGCCCATCCTCTCCATTCTGGAATAGCCCCTGGAAACCAAAGAACCAACGCCCCACACCCCCACAGTGCAGCCCCACCCATCTGCCATGGGACTCTTTGGGAAGTCACGGCCTTTCCCCCAGGAAAGAAAGCCTGTAACCTTCGGGTTTCAGGTGCAGTTGGTGGGCCACCCTGGGACTCCATGGGCAGCAAGAACTTTCTGTCCTGCCACCTTTTGTCTGGCAGGAATCTTTGTCCAGATTCCAATTTGGCAGTCGGACTGACAATTCCAGCGCGGGGCTCCTGCAAGCGAACGACAGCCCTGCCCTCCAGGAAATAAACCTCTTACCCTCGGTCTCTTTTCCTCTTCCTTCAAATACAACCTGCAGGGCAGCTTTCTGCCATCTCTTCTCTTGGGAATTGTGAAGATAGACCCACTCCCATGTTTAACACCTCAGGCAAAACCACCCTGTTAACACCTTTCCCAACCTTCCCCAGCCTTTCCCAAAGCTGAGATGTGGAAAGAACAAGTGCCCTTGTCCCTGGCTGTGCTGCTGTGCTGGGAGTCTCTTCCCTCCAGCTCTGCACACAGGCACTGCCCCTGCAGCTCCAGAGAAGGGCTGAAGAAGCATCTTCAACACAGAAATCAGGGCAGGTGTATCAGGGATTGTTGATATGTTTTGGTTTGTGTTTGGCCCAGCCACCTGCAAAAGGTTTGTTCTTTGCCTGCAAAGCTCACTGATAAACTGGATCTTCATCCTTGGAGAGAGAGTTTCTTGTAGAAACTGTTTTAATTGGTGTTCTGTGATCGGCTGGTTGTCTGTAGGGGACATTTGGAGGAGAAACTGAAGAGGAGAGGATGAAGTAAAGCCCCCGGACCCAAATAGATCAGACCCCTTGAGTGAAACAGCGCAAGTGCGAGGGGAATCCCCACGTTCTCCCGCATGGCTGAAGGGGGGCACTCACAGAACGGGGCAGGGACCGAGGGCCTCTGGCTGGGCGGTGCTGCCACACCGGCCCAGGGAGACGTCCCTGGCTCATTGGATAAAAATGCAGGTGGCTTGTGCTGGGGGCTCTCAAGCTTCACAGGAAGGACAACGTTGCCTTTTGTGGAGATGCTGCTGTCTTTGTGAGCCTGCTGACCCTCCGAGGATGCAGCCTCTGCTGTGGGGAATTCTGGTTATCCTGGGGTGGATAAGACAACCTCCTAAAACACACCTGAGTGAGTGGGGGTTTCACTGAGGGCCCAGTTACCTCCCCTCCTTTCCTGTCTCTCGGGTTCCCGTTTACTTGGCCACTTTCTGTAATAAATATTGGGTTTCATGTTGAGCTTTCAGCAGTGTCTTGGTTTTCAATCTCAGCATCCTCTCAGACTCACCCCATTACAGGGACTCAGACTGACAATTCCAGCGAATGTGTTCTGACTCCAATCAAATGCATTTCCACCCAGGAAAGGAAGCATTTACTCTCCATCTCTCTTGTGCAATTGGTGAGCTGCCGTGGTCCGTAATGAACACATGAGACCTGCAGGGTTCAAAGCACAGGGTAGCAGATCCTGGGCAGATCTGCTTTTATTCAAAATGGGGGGCTTTTATAGGGCAGGCTGAGGAGGGTTCTGGAAAAAGGGAGTGGATATGGAAAACTAGGAGGGGTTAACATGAATATGTAACAGGGAGGTGGGTACATGACCACGAGGTAACTTGGAAGGGATATGATTGGGTAGGACACAGACATAGCAGTGAGTTGTCCAGTAAGAGAGTAGCAAACAGTCCAAAGGAGAAAACTTTACGGGAACACGGGGGAACATGCCTGAACATGTCCTGAAACAATAGCATCAACTTAACTATAGGTTTTAACCAAACAGTCCCTGCAAACAGTCCATTAGACAAAGGTAGGGTCACTGCTCTTCTCCTCAAGAAACTCTTCCAGAGCAGGTACGATTCATCCTCCTTGCAGTCACCTCCACCAGTGAACCACTCTTGGCATTCCATGCATACATAGAGCTTCCTGTGCTGGCACCTTTTGTCTGGGAAGAGTCTTCATTCTTATTCCATTTTCAGGCTCAGAATGACAATTCCAGTAAAAGGGGTTCTGACACCAAACAAATGCATTTCCACCCAGAAAACAAAAACCTTCCCCTCCGTCTCTCCTGTGCAATTGGTGAACCACTCTTGGCACTCCATGCACACATAGAGAGCTTCCTGAGCTTGCACCTTTTGTCTGGAGGGAATCTTCATCCTTATTCCATTTTGGGACTCTGACCATTCCAGTGCAGGGGTTCTAACACCAAACAAATGCATTTCCACCCAGGAAAAAAACCCTACCCCTCCATCTCTCCTGTGCAGTTGGTGAGCCACTCTTGGCAATCTAGGCACAAAGAGATCTTCTTATGCTGGCAACTTCTGTCTAGGAGGAATCTTCGTTGTTAGTCCATTTGGGGGATCAGACTTGTGGAGTGCTGAGCTGAAAAAAGACACACTATGGATCAAACCATACTAATTGGCCTCAGTTAGGCCTGCCCCTGACATAGCCAGAAGCCTCTTTGCAGGCAGTGGAAAGATACAGGAGCAGTGATAACAGACTGCAGGAATGTAAACAAAGAGAAACCTGGGACAAAAACAAGGAGGAGTTTTAGGAGAAAAACAATGTCTTCACATCATATGGACATCTGTGTGCACCCAATAGGAAGTGTGTTAGTAATACACACTCGGTTCGTGGGTTACAGCAAATAACCAATAGTTTGAAAGTGATCACGCCCCGGGGGGCAGTGAAAGTATATAAGAGGTTGGGTTATGTAAATAAAGCAGAACATTTGCATAAATCATCCTGATTTGTGTGCAGTTTGTTCTGGGAGCTCCTCCACCAACATCCACGTTATATCACAGCTGTGCCTTTGTTGTCACCAGTCCCCTGTGATGTCACTTGTCCCCAGTGATGTCACCGATGTCCCTGTGATGACATCTCTGTCCCCTGTGTTGTAACCCCTGTCCCCTGTGATGTCACTGATAGCCCTGTGACATCACAGCTGTCCCTTTGTGGTCACCAATCCCCTGTGACATCACTGGTCCCAAATGATGTCACCAATGTCCCTGTGATGTCACCAGTGTCACTGATGATGTCACTGGTGTCTCTGCGATGTCTCCCCTGTCCTTTTGAAGTCATTGATGTCCCCAGTGACATCACTGATGTCTTTGGGAGATCACAGCTGCCTCTTTGTTTTCACCAGTCTTCTATAATGCCACTGGTCCACAATGATGTCACTGCTGTCCCTGTAATGTCACCATTGTCCCCTGTGATGTCACCAGTGTTCCCCTATGATATCACTGGTGTCTCTGTGTGGTTTTCCAGGTCCCCTGTGATGTCACCGATGTCCCTGTGACATCACGGCTTTTCCTTTGTTGTCACCAGTCCCCAGCGATATTTCTGGTCCCCAGTGATGCCATTGCTGTCTCTGTGATGTCACCACAGTAGGATCATGTCCCTGTGATGTCACTGATGTCCCTGTGACATCACGGCTTTCCATTTGTTGGCAAGAGTTGCCTATGAATTCACTGGTTCCTCTGTGATGTCACCACTGTCCCTGTGATATCACGGTTTCCCATTGCTGTAAGCAGTCTCCTGTGACGTCATTGGTCTCCCATTGATGTCACTGCTGTCCCGGTGAAATCACCACTGTCCCCAGCAGTTCCACCATGTCTCTGTGATGTCACCAGACCCCTTTGATGTCACCAAAGTCCCTGTGACATCACTGCTGTCCCTCCGTTGTCACTCTGATGTCACTGATCCCCAATGATGTCCCTGCTGTCTCTGTGATGTCACCACCACCACCTGTGATGTCACCCATGTTCCAATGATGTCACTGGTGTCTCTGTGATGTCACCCCTGTCGTTGTGAAGTCACCGATAACCCCAGTGATGTCACCCATGTCCCTGGGATGTCACCACTATCTCCTGTGGTGTCACCAGTGATACCAATAATGTCACTGGTGTCTGTGATGTCACACCTGGCCTTGTGAAGTCATCGATGTCCCCTGTGATGTCACAGATGTCCCCACTGATTTCTCTTGGGTGTCTGTGGTGTCAGCACTGTCCCCTGTGATGTCAACAATGTCCCCAATGATGTCCGTCTCTGTGATTTCACCACTGTGCCAAGCCATGGCACCATGTCCTCGTCATGTCACTGATGTCAGTGATGTCCCTGTGACATCACAACTGTCCCTTTGTTGTCAGCACTCCCCTATGACTGGTCCCCAGTGATGTCACCCATGTCCCTGTGATGTCACCACTATCTCCTGTGATGCCACCAATGTCACCAATAATGTCACTGGTGTCTCTATGATGTCATACCTTACCTTGTGATGTCACCGATGTCCCCTGTCATGTCACAGGTCTCCCTGTGACATCATGGCTTTCCCTTTGTTGTCAGCAGTTTCTTGTGATGTCATTGGTCACCAGTGATGTCATTACTTTCTCTGTGATGTAATCACTGTCCCCAGCAGTGGCATTATGTCCTTGTGATGTCATCAATTTCCCTCTGATGTCACCAGAAGTCTTTGATGTCAGTGATGTCCCTGTGACCTCACAGCTGTACCTTTCTTGTCACCAGTCCTCTGGTACATCACTGTTCCCCAGTGATATCACCCATGTCTGTGTGATGTCACCACTGTCCCCTGTGGTGTAACCAATGTCCCCTGTGATGTCACTGCTGTCTCTGTAATGTCACCCTTGTCATTGTGAAGGCACCAATGTCCCCAGTGATGTCACAACTGTTTCTGTGATGTCACCAGTGTCACCGATGATGTCACTGGCATCTCTTTGATGTCACCCCTGGCCTTGTGCAGTCACTGATGTCTCCTTTGATGTCACTGATGTCACCATTACATCACAGTTGTTACATCTTTGTTGTCAACAGACGCCTGTTTTGTCATTGGTTTTCACTGATGTCACTGCTGTCTCTGTGATGTCACCATTGTCCCCAGCAGTGGGTCCATGTCTCCATGATGTCACTGATTTCCCTGTGACATCAGGGCCTTCCTTTTTTTCACCAGTCCCCTGTGATGTCATTGGTCCCAATGATTTCTCCGCTCTCCCTGTGATGTCACCACTGTCCCCAATGATGTCACTGGTGTCTCTATGATGTCAACTCTCTCCTTGTGAATTTACTGATGTCCCAGTGACATCACAGCTCTCCCTTTGTTGTCAACATTCTCCTGTGATGTCACTGGTCCCCAATAATTTCACTGTTGTTGCTGTGATTTCACCACTGTCCCCAACAGTACCACCATTTCCCTGTGATGTCACCAGGCCCCTGTGGTTTCACTGATGTCCCTCTAACATCATGGCTGTCCCTTTCTTTTGACTAGTCCCCTGCGATGTCACTGACCCAGTGATATCACTCATATCCCCCTGATGTCCCTACTGTCACCTGTGATGTCAACAATGTCTCCGATGATGTCATTACTGTCTCTGTAATTTCACCCCTGCCCTTGTGAAGTCACCAATATCCTATTTGATGTCACTGATTTCCCTGTGACATCACAGCAATCCTTTCATTGTCATCAGTCTCCTGTGATGTCATTGGTCCCCACTGATGTCACTGCTGTCCCTGTGGTGTCACCGCTCTCTCCAACAGTGGTACCTTGTCCCTGTGATGTTACCAACAGCCCTGTAATGTCATCAGACCCCTGTGACATCACTGTTATGTCTGTGACATCACAACTATCCTTTCAATGTCACCAGTCACCTGTGATGTCACTGGTCTTTAATGATGTCACTACCGTCTCCGTGATGTAACCTCTCTACACAGTGATGGCACCGATGTCCCTGTGACATCATGGTCTTTCCTTTCTTGTCACCAGTCCCCTGTGATGTCACTGGTCCCCAATGTCACCACTATCTTTGTGATGTCACCCCTGTCCCCTGTGACATCAGCAATGTCCCCTATCAAGTCACTGTTGTCTCTGTAATGTCAACCATGTCCCTGCAAAGTCAACGATGTCCCTGTGACAGCAGGGTTGTCCCTTTGTTTTCAACACTCCCCTGTGATGTCTCTGGTCCCCAGTGATGTCACAACTGTGCCCTGTGATGTCACCATTGTCCTAGATGGTGTCACTGGTGTCTCTGTGATGTCACCCTTGTTGTTGTTATGTCAGCAATGTCCTCTGAGACATCACAGCTGTCCTTTTGTTTTCAACAGTCTCCTGTGATGTCACTGGTCCACAATGACATCACTGCTTTCCCTGGGATGTCACCAATGTCTTCTGTTATGTCACCATTGTCCCCGATGTTGTCACTGGTGTCTCTGCGATGTTACCCTGCCCCCTGCGGCTTCACCGATGTTCCTGTGACATCACAGCTGTCCCTTTGTTGTCACCAGTACCCTGTGATGTCACTGGTCCTCAGTGATGTCACCCATGTCCTTGTGATGTCACCAATATCCCCAGTGAGGTCACAGATGTCTCTTTGATGTCAACCATGTAGTTGTGATATCACTGATGTCCCATGTGTTGTCACCCATGTCCCTGTGACATCACAGCTGTCTCTTTGTTTTCACCAATCCCCTATGATGACACTCGTCCTCAGTGATGTCACCAATGTCCCTTTCATTAGGGTTAGGGTTAGGGTTACGGGTTAGGGTTAAGGGGTTTGGGTTAGGGTTAGGCTTAGGTTTAAATTTAGGCTTAGGTTTTAGGGTTAGGGTTAGGGTCAAGGGTTAGGTTAGAGTTTGGTTTTAAGTAATGTTTTGGTTAGAGTAAGGGATAGGGTTACGGTTAGTGTTCAGGGTTTAGGGTTAGATTTAGGTTTAGATTTTGTTTTTAAGGTTAAGTCTAGGGTTCAGTGCTGTCTAAGATCCCTTCCAATCCAAGGGTGCACGCACAGAGAGCTCTTCCTCTTTGTGTACTGCCGAGCATGATGCAACAACTGCACTGGAGAGACAGAGGCTCAGGGTTTTCTTTCCTGGGTGGAACTGCAGTGCACACCCCCTCACTGCAGCCCCAAAAGTGTTCCATGGTTGCCTTTGTGATGTCATGACCTACCCTTTCCATTCCAGAATGATACCTGAAAGCCAAAGAACCAATGCACCACACCCCCACATTGCAACCTTTCCTATTTGCCATCGGCCTATTTGTGATTTTACGACCATTCATCTCCATTCCAGAATGGGCTCTGGACACCAAAGCACACACGCCCCACAGTGTCCCAGTGCAGCCCCACCCGTGAGCCATCGACCCCTTTCAGAGATCACGGTCTGTTTTCTCCATTCTGCAATGCTCCCTGGCCACCAAAGAACCAATGCCTCACTACCCCAGAATGCCATCCCACCTGCCTTCCATATCCCAAGGGAATGGCAGCCCAAGATTCTGTGGAGACATCTGCTTTGTCCTGTTTGATACATCCTGACTGACTCTTGTGTGGATGGGATGGAACACGTGCCATTGCAAATGTCATGCGTCGGGATGTTCTTGGTCTCGCACCAGTGACACAAAGGGTCTGTGGACCTACACGGTGAGAGGAAGGGGAGACGTCTGCAGTCTGATCTCAACTGAGACGTCCACCAGACCCTCAGACCTTCGGATTCATACTGGTTTACTGCCCCTCCTTTCTTTTCTTGGATTTTCTTTCCAAACCTAAATCCCAGCCAAAAGTAATTTTTATCCCTGGTTGGACCCAGAAAGACCAATGCCTTTGGAGCGTTAAAATACCATGTGAGGTCACAGGGTCACATCTGTTCCTGCATCAGAACTGTCATCAGTTGGTAGATAGAGGTTTGTTGTAATGTTAAAGTTTTAGAGAAAAAAAACTCTGCATATTCCCATGTAGGCTGGGTTTGATATCCCCACATGAGCCCTGTGCAACAGGTTTTGGTTCAAACTCCTGGAGACAGAGAGTTGCTCCAGGGGGACATTTCACCTGACCCTTCTCCTTGGACGAGGAAGAAACATCCCCTTTCTCTTGCCCTCTCAGTGTGTGGGGCGAAAATCGCCCTTGTCAGGGAGCCCCTGCAGGCTCTGCTCCTCCAGTGATCCAACAGCGGCCCCTGCTGACCGGGATTCGAATTGAGACAAAAAGCGAGGAATACCGGACTGTGTCCTTTTTTTTGAGGGGAATTTTTGGTACAGGATTATTTGGTTGTTTTTCTGTTATTTCGTTGTTCTGCCAATAAACATATATCCTTTAATAAACGGCTGTTATTTTTCCTTTCTCCATACTTCCTTCCCATACTTGGAACCTCTTAATTTTGGATTTACCGTTGCTTAGAGGGAGGAGTTTGGTCTTCCTTCGAACTCATCTTCCTTAGCAAAACACTTATGTTTCATTAAACTGAGACAGATGCAAATTCATGTTTTATTTACAGCCCAGAGATCTTGCAGGGTCTTCCCATTTGCCTCTGCTCCTGTTCAGAGAACTTGTGTTGACACCTTCCCTTCCTGCACCAGCTGATTTCACAAAACTGGGAGCTAAGAGTATTGCATGGAGAAGTACCTGGGAGGGTTGTTCTGAGGCCTCTCCAAGCCAATATTTCCTTCAGGAGAGCTAAAGCCAGGACAGTGGGGGCAGCAGCAGAAATGCAGCTCCTCCAGGAATGGCAGCGCCTCCAGGAATTCCCAGCACATGCCCACAGATCCTCCCAGAGGGGTGAGGCACACATCAATGTTGGATGGGAATGCCCTGTTTGGGATAACTTAGGAGATGGCTGCATCCCCTCTCCCTTACCCAGAGGTTGGAGATGCTGCTGTCTGGGAGCAGGAGGTGCCTGTGTGGGGTTCAGCACCGCTGGTTTGGTGCAAGTACAAGAAACATTTGGACGATGCTCCCGGGCACGTGGTGTGACTCTGGGGGATGGTCCAGGGAAGGCTCAGGAGTTGGACTCGATGATCCTTGTGGGTCCCTTCCAACCTGAATATTGGATGTGATTCTGTGAAGTTCCCCAGGGCTGTGTGTGAGCAGAGAGCAGGGGCTGAGCAAAGCAGAGCAGGGCAATGGCAGCACAGCCCTTGAGCACTGTGAGGACACAGCACAGGATCCAGATCCAGAGGGGAATGGCTGACCCTGGAAGAAGGGTGGGTCACAATGGGGACAAAACATATCTAGGAGGAAAGAAGAGTAGAAAGGGCTCACAAGTTTTCACTTGCCTCTGACAGGGAATAGTGTCTTAGTCGAGGGGTTGCTGTCTGTTAGAGAAATGTAGAGCTCATGATTCTTGGTGTCCTGTGCAGGGACCATCCCAGACACTGAACTCCTCCCCCACCTCCCATCTTGATCCTTTAGATGAATGTGGAACCAGCCAGCTAATGCCAGTCTGCCCAACTGCCTGACATGGGCTCTTAGAGAAAGAGGAGAGACCAGAAAAGGCGTGATGGGGAGAGGAAGCAGTGAGTAGGATATGCCATTACAGCCCAGTGAGATCCCAGCTGATGAACCTCCTCATGTCCTGGTGGTGGCAGCTGGGCAACCTTGGCCCTGATGCTGAGGGTCACTGAGTGTGTGAGGAGGGAATCCTTCCCCATTGGTGGCTGTGCCTGCCTGGGAGCTGGACCAGCTGCATGGGAGGAGAAAAGCACAGGGTGAGAGCCTGCAGCTTCCCCCGGTGCTGCACACACTGAGACATTGTGGCGATCCCAGATCCACCATCTGTCATCTGTGAGGATCAAGAAATGAATGCCCTGCCCAGTTGTGGCTCTGGAGAGAGTTCAGCCCAGTGCCCCTTCCACATTCCCATTACTGAGGATTTCCTAGACAAGAATTTTCCCACCCATGTGGCTCCATCCCACATCTCTTTTTTCCCCTCTTTGACCCACCCCAAGCATGATTTTTATGTGGTTTGTGATTCCAGGTGGATGGCTCTGATGCCTAAAGCATTTCAGCACCTCCCAGGTGTTACACTCTGCCCTGAACCCATTGGGAAGTGTTGAAAATCTCCCCCTTTTGTTCAGAGTCCCCTGGGGGCTGAAGGAAGCAATCATCCTCCTGCCTGCCCCAAAGCTTCTCTGCCATCACTGCTGCACACCTGATCCACACAGCCTGTGTCCCGCCCTGTGCCCAGGACACGCCCTGTCCTGCCCCTCTCAGCAGCACTCCAGTGCTCCTCCCTCCTAGACATATTTTCTCCATATTGTGACGCCCACTTCTTCCAGGGTCAGCCATTCCCCTCTGGATCTGGATCCTGTGCTGTGTCCTCACAGTGCTCAAGGGCTGTGCTGCCATTGCCCTGCTCTGCTTTGCTCAGCCCCTGCTCTCTCCTCACACACAGTCCTGTGGAACTTCACAGAATCACCCCAAATATTCCATGTTGGAAGGGACCCACAAGGATCATCGAGGAATCCTCTACCAAAAATCCCCCTCAAAAAAAGGACACAGTCCGGTATTTCTCACCTTTTGGCGCAATTCCAATCCCGGTCAGCAGGGGCCGCTGTTGGATCACCGGAGGGGCAGAGCCTGCAGGGGCTCCCTGACAAGGGCGATTTTCGCCCCGCACACTGAGAAGGGCAAGAGAAAGGGGATGTTTCTGCCTCATCCAAGGAGAAGAGTCAAGTGAAATGTCCCCCAAGAGCAGCTCTCTGTCCTCCAGCAGAGGAGGAGCTGGGGAGGTGTTGCCCTGCCAAGCCAAGCACTACCAATCCCCACCAGAACTGGTGCAGATGACCCCAGGGGTTGGCTCAGGGCAGATTCCTGAACACAGGGACAAACCCACTGGGAGTTACAGGGATGTCTGTAAACCCCATGTGCCGTGGAGGGTGCAAGTGGGGTTGAAAGGGAAAGGAGGAGAACACGGCGAGATCAGGAGCTGGAGGAGCAGCCCCAATGCTCCCAGCTCCCAGCCCTTGCCCAGCCCAGAAAAACCCAAGTAAGCCCAGCCTGGACCTCCCAGCCCCATCTTCCCAGCTCAGGAGCTCTGTCAGAGAGAACAGGTCAGGCTGGGCGATTCTCCCTGGGCACTGGCTGTGCTGGAGCAACCTGGGCTGGCTGAGGGAGGGCCCCACTGGGACAGAGGTTGTGCTGCTGTTCAGTTCTTGCACTTGAGGCTTTAGAGAGAAAAGGAAAGCTCTTTATTTGCCTTGCTGGCTGCAAGCCCTGCACAAGCCTCTGACCCTGGGATACAGGAGAGTTGCAGGGAGCTGGGACATTTGCCTTCAGTTTTGGTTTGATTCTTTTCCCCAGAGGTCCCTGCCCCACAAGGGGGCCTGGGATGCCCCATCTCCATCACCCCACAGCCCCACAGCGCCCAGGGATTGCTGCTCAGCTTTGGCATCTCTCTCTGCAGGCCCCTGCAAGGAAAAAAAAGGCAGAGGTGGGAGGCAGAGATCCTACACAGCTTTTGTTTTCCATTCTCTGAGCCACACAGTGAGGATGATGAGCTGAACCTCCACAACTCACTCCGAGAGGGATTTTTCAAGCCCAGCCTATAAAACAGTGAATTTCATTTCCCAGCCTGGCCTCTCCCAAGCTCTCAGCAGTAGAGCACAGCCAGAGTGTGGAGGAGCTGTGCTGGTTCCACTCAGGCCAGCTCAGACACTCCATTCTTGTGTCCAGGGGATGGGAGCCAATGTGTGCCTGGGCCAGGGATGCATTTGGTCTCTCCCTCCTGACTTTGGCATTCAAGCACAACAACCTCTTTGAGAGGTTTTGTTTTCTCAACAGCTTTCCTTGCCTCATTTGACAAAAGAAAGGCCTGAGAGGCTCAGTTGTCTGTGAAATGAGGGGAGGATGCTGCTATCCTAAGGCAGCAGGGCTCAGACAGCAGTAGCCAGCATCAGAGTGCAATTCCAGCCTCAGATGTTCCTCTCCATATCCCCAAATCACTCCCCTTCCACCACAAAACAGTGGGTGGCTGCAGCCAGGAGGAGGAGCAATGTGCTCACCAAGCCTATCATGAGGTCCTGCAAAAACGTCTGGAAGCTGTTGGGGAAGACGAGTGGAAGCAGAGAGCAGGATATGACCTCAGACACAAGATAGATCCCAGCTGATGAACCTCCCAATGTCCTTGTGGGGGCAGCTGGGCAGCCTTGGCCCAGTGCTGAGGGACCTTGGGTGGGAGGGAGGGAATCCCTGCCCATCAGTGGCTGTGCCTGCCTGGGAACTGGACCTGCTGCCTGGGAGGAGAAAGGCTGAGAGCCTGCAGCTCCCTCAGGTACTGCCCATCCTGAGACACTGTGGGGACCCCCTGAGCCACCCTCTGTCAACTGAGGGGACCAAGAAATGAATGCCCTGCCCAGTTGTGGTTCTGGATTAGACCTGACACCACCACTCTCCCCTTGCTGTGATGCAGGGGCAGGAGAGGAGCAGGATGCTCTCCCGTGACTGGGAGGATTTTCCCCAATGGAAAAGGCTGGGCTGAACTGCCCAGTGACCCCCAGCATCCTCCTACCCAGGGACATGCCATGGGGCAGGGCAGGGTCTGCTCCCTCACCTGAGGTCTGTAGGGCCGATGATATTTCCCTACCTTTTCCACAGTGCCACAACTCACCTGTGACTTTCAGCTTCTGGGGAGCACTGAGGGCAGAGTTCCTCCCTCAGCTGATGTAGTTCTCATGCTGGTATCCACATGGTATGTCCCTGGGCTCACCCTCGTCCCAGGGAAGAGCCTGTAGTAGCTCTTCTGCCTTTCTTGGGCTTCCAGGCTGCTCATCTCCTAACTCAGCAACAACTTTGTTTGGGTTTCTGGTTCCAGGTGGGAGCCTCTTGCTGTCTAAAGCACTTCAAACAGCTGCCAAGTCTCACACTATGAGCAAAACACTTAGGGAGGCCTGGAGAATGGTCTTAGAGGTACAGCAGTACATTTTGGATTGAAATTCAATATCTTTGGAACATGCTTGCCCCAAAGGACATTTCCAAAGTTCTAATGCAAGTCTATAATTGTACCTGAGTGACTCCCCTTATCAAACTTATCTGGGAAAATCTTGGAGCCATCTGGTCTATTGGGGGAGTGTCCTCCTTATGGCAGAGGGTAGAAATGCATTTCTTTGGTGTCACTACCCCTGCACTGGAATGGTCAGTCTGAGCCCCAAAATGGAATAAGAATGAAGATTCCTCCCTGACAAAAGGTGCCAGCACAGGAAGCTCTGTGTGCATGGAGTGCCAAGAGTGGCTCACCAATTGCACAGGAGAGATGAAGGGTAAGGGCTTTCCTTCCTGGGTAGAAGTGCATTTGATTGGAGTCAGAACACATTCGCTAGAATTGTCAGTCTGAGTCCCTGTAACGGTGTGAGTTTGAAAGGATGCTGAGATTGAAAACCAAGACACTGCTAAAAGCTCATCAATAAACCCAATATTTGTTACAGAAAGTGGCCAAGTAAATGGGAACCCGAGAGACAAGAAAGGAGAGGAGTGAACTGAGTCCTCAGTGAAACCCCCACTCACACAGGTGTGTTTTATGAAGTTGTCTTACAGACCCCAGGAAAACCAGAATTCCCCACAGCAGAGGCTGCATCCTCGGAGGGTCAGCAGGCTCACAAAGATAGCAGCGTCCCCGCAGAAGGCAACGTTGTCCTTCCTGTGAAGCTTGAGTGCCCCAAGCATGAGCCACCTGCATTTTTATCCAATGAGCCGGGGACGTCTCCCTGGGCCGGTGTGGCAGCACCGCCCAGCCAGAGGCCCTCGGTCCCTGCCCCGTTCTGTGAGTGCCCCCCTTCAGCCATGCGGGAGAACGTGGGGATTCCCCTCGCACTTGCGCTGCTTCACTCAAGGGTTCTGATCTATTTGGGTCCGGGGGCTTTACTTCATCCTCTCCTCTTCAGTTTCTCCTTCAAATGTCCTCTACAGACAACCAGTCGATCACAGAACACCAATTAAAACAGTTTACACAAGAAAGTGTCTCTCCCAGGACGAAGCTCCCATTTATCAGTGAACATGGTAGGCAAAGAACAAAACTTGCAAGTGGCAGGGCCAAACACAAACCAAAAAATATCAACAATCCCTGATACACCTGCCCTAATTTCTGTGTTCAAGATGCTTCTTCAGCCCTTCTCTGGAACTGCAGGGGCAGTGCCTGTGTACAGAGCTGGAGGGAAGGGACTCCCAGCACAGCAGCACAACCAGGGACAAGGGCACTTGTTCTTTCCACATCTCGGCTTTGGGAAAGGATGGGGAAGGTTGGGAAAGGTTTTAACAGGGTGGTTTTGCGTGAGGTGTTAAACATGGGAGCGGGTCTCTCTTCACAATTCCCAAGAGAAAAGATTGTAGAAAGCTGCCCTGCAGTTGTATTTGAAGGAAGAGGAACAGAGACCGAGGGGAAGGGGTTTCTTTCCTGGAGGGCAGGACTGTCGTTCACTTGCAGGAGCCCCGCACTGGAATTGTCAGTCCGACTGCCAAATTTGAACCTGGACAAAGATTCCTGCCAGACAAAAGGTGTCAGGACAGAAAGCTCTTGTTGCCCATGGAGTGCCCAGGGTGTCCCACCAACTGCACCTGAAACCCAAAGGTTATAGGCTTTCTTTCCTGGGGGAAAGGTCGTGACTTCCCAAAGAGTCCCATGGCAGGATGGGTGGGGCTGCACTGTGGGGGTGTGGGGCGTTGGTTCTTTGGTTTCCAGGGGCTATTCCAGAATGGAGAGGATGGGCCGGGACATCCTAAAGGGGCACATGGGTGGGGCTGCATTCTGACCTTGGGGGGTGTTGGTTCTTTGGTTGCCAAGGGCTATTCCGGAATGGAGAGGATAGGCTGTGACATCACAAAAGGGCCTCAAGTACATGGGTTGGTTTAGTGGGTGGACCCTGGCTGGATTTCAAACACCCACTAAAAGCTGCTACCTCCCCCTCCCTCTGCAACTCCACAGAGAAGAGGAAAAAAAACAGCTGAGGATTCCTGAGTAGAGATAAGGGTGGGTAGAAAGTCACTTCCTAATGGGCAAATACAGACTCAAAGTAGGGATAGTACTTAAATTTATTACTGACAGGATAAAAGCCAAAGAGAGGGAAATAAAACAGTCTTAAAAACACCTTCCCCCCACCCATCCTTCCTTCTCAGCTCTCCCTCCTTCCCCTAGAGGTGCAGGGGGATGGCAATGGGGGTTACAGACAGTTGTTGTTTCTGTCACTGCTCAGGGAGAGGAGTTGGATCCTTCCCTGCTCCCGTGGGGTCCCTCCCACAGGAGACAGTCCTGGATGGACCTCTGCAGTGAGTCCATCCCTCGGGCAGCAGCTCTTCCCACCCTGCTATCCCATGGGTCCCTCCTCCATGGGGTCAGTCCTTCAGGGATGAGCAGAGGGGTCATGAGTCCTGCCTGGGAAAAACCTGCTCCAGCCTGGGCTTCCCTCTGCATGGGCTGCAGGTCCCTGCCAGGACCTGTTCCATCCTGGGCCTGCCCTGGGGTCACAGCCTCCTTCCTGCATCCCCCTGCTCCAGTGTGGGAGCCTCCAGGGGCTGCAGGGGGGTCTCTGCACCCTGATGCTCCCCCAGGGACTGCAGGGGCCTCAGCTCTGAGTCCTTCCCCTGTTTCTACCCCTCCTTCTGCACTGCCCTTGCTGTCTGTTGTTATCCCATGTTCTCACTCTGCTCTTCCCAGGCTGGAAATTTTTCTGTGCATCTCTCCTCTCTTCTGAAATATGTCATCCCAGAGCTGTTACTGTCACTCCTAAGTGGCTCAGCCTTGGCCAGTAGCAGGAACTCCGTCCTGGAGCAGCTGGCATTGGCTCCAGGGGACAGGGGAAGCTTCTGGTAGCTTCTAACAGAAGTCACCCCTGTAGCCCCTCCACTACCAAAACCCAGCCACAGAAACCCACTGTCTTGTGCAGCTCTTTCTCCAAGCCAAGCAGGT
>NW_026088221.1:0-16665 GCF_022539395.1 Myiozetetes cayanensis
ATGAGCCTTCATTGATGAGACAGCTCCCTGGAACGTTCAGGAAAAAGGGAGTGGTTTTCCATAGAAGGTAAAGGATAGGAGGAGATTATGTAAACTAGGGCATAAGGAGGCGGTACATAACCTTATAAGGGAAAGTATGGGTGGGACATATGGAACTAGCAAAAACCTCTGCAATGCAGCAAATGACAACCAATCAGAAAATAGGAATAAAGATGATGACATACTGAGGGGAAAATATCTTTCAAACTGGGATTTCTAACTACCAACCATATGCTATATTGTTTACATAAACCATATAACAAAATGGGACAAAATACTCCTCAGTAAATTGTCCTATAAAAGAATAACAAGAGTCCCCGTTAGAAAGTCCTTTAACCAAGCAGCGGAACATGTCTGTACATGTCCCTTGAACTGAGGCGTCAACCTAACGATAGGTTTAACCTAAGAAGTCTCTTTATTAAAGTCCTTTATTTGAGTCCTGTTATCTTCTTTCTGGCTGCCTTAGTTGTTCTTTGGGTAGAGTTCTTTTTTCCACACCTCAGAGTCTTTCCACTGAATATTTCCACCCCCGACACTTCAGTATATAGACAAGATAGCATTCACTATATACACAATACAGGATTCAATAGCTATCCAACAAATCATCGATATCAGAGCTTATATCCTCAAGAGTTGCACCACCTGGATCCAAAATTAAGATGCCGCGTGCAAGCCTGACCCAACTGTTGCAGGGTCGTCCAGAGGTGTTCCCCACACTTCTGGGCTGAAGAAAGGAAGGAATAGGGATGCTCAGCCTCTCCATGCTCCAGGCAATGGCACTGCTGCTCTGCTGGCACAGGCATCACAGAGGCAAGCAGGGCAGCAAAGCAGGCAGCAGCTTGTGATGGTTCCAGTGAGAGACCTTCCCTCAGCACCAGCAGGGTTGAAGTCAGAGCATCCTGGAGCGCCACCATGGAACACGTTGGTTTGGGAAGGATTCATCTGGTGATGGGATGTCCTAGGGCTGCAATCCCCCATCCCACTGCCATCCTCCTTCCAGGTGGGAAGGCACCAACCATTCCCTGACACCACTGGCCATGTTTGACCTGGGCAGAACAACAGTCTCTGTCTGTGTTCCTTCTCTCTGCTAGGAAATAACTTCATTTTGGGGGAAAAAAACAGTGAAAATGGAACGGATGAGAGGTTTCCTCACGAGGGTATGAGCTGCAGGGAAACTGCCTCAAAAACCGAGGAAAGTGGACATACAAACATCCCACTGTCCTTTCAATGTGGGAAACTCTTTCCACTTCAGAGTAGTTGGACCTCTTTTTCTTTGGAGTTGTTTTTGCTTTTCATTATGTTTGGGGGACGACAAAAACGGGTTGTTACCCAGTGTGCTTCACTCAACCTCTCAAATCTACCAGCATGGGCACAGCTGGAAAAGCTGTATCCTCTTTTATCATATTCCCTCCATCCCTCTCCTCTTGCCTTTCTTTAACACCCTAGGGGACATGTCCCTGTTATCCTGGACTGTGTCCTCACCTCAAAGCCCCATCCAACTGGCCTTGAACACTTCCAGGGACGGGGCAGCCACAGCTTCTCTGGGCAATCTGTGCCAGGGCCTCAGCAGCTCCACAAGGAAGAGTCAAAATACAGCAAATGCAGCCCTTTGCAAAGAAGGAAACTCCTGGGCACCTGGGCAGACCCTGCTTGCTGCCACAAGAACCAGCCCCCAGGGACCCACTGTGTCCATGCCGCCTGTAGAGCTCTTGGCATGGATTTGCAGGAGCACAGCAGGCTTCAGGGACAGCAAATGGAACCCAATCCCTACACCAGAAGCCCGACCTCAGTGCACCACTCCCTTCGGAGGGATTTTCCTGGAGATCAGACCTTCAAGCCCAAA
Source organism: Myiozetetes cayanensis (assembly GCF_022539395.1). Lineage (NCBI taxonomy): Eukaryota > Metazoa > Chordata > Aves > Passeriformes > Tyrannidae > Myiozetetes > Myiozetetes cayanensis. The sequence continues at coordinate 1,883 of NW_026088221.1, forward strand.
TCATCAAGCCACGTGGATCAGTCTCATGCCTCATTGCCCTGCTGGCACCATTTGTATCCCATTTCATGCCAAAATGGGGAATTCAGCCCAAACCTTCCATTTTGCAAGCAGTTCCTGAACTGCTTGCAAAATGAGGGGACCAGAACAGGACACAGTATCCCGACACTGCCTGGCAGTGCTCCCTGCAGTAGGATGGGCAAGTGTCTGTGTCTCAGCCAGTGTGCTACTTCTTCATTTGCTTTTAAGCACACTGAAAACTCACTGTTAAGCCAGGCTGGTCTCTGGATCTGCCTTCTTCCTTCCCCTTTGCTCGTGAACTGGGACATCTTTTCAGCAGACACTGCAGGGATACCTTCCCTCCATCCCTGAACCTGAGCCACGTGAGGCCCTGCTTTGCTTCAGCTTCTGCTGCTCCTTCCTTTGTTGCCAGGCAGTCTGGGCACACTCCAGTCAGCTGCAATGTGTGTCCCCAACTTCTCCTGAGCAATCGTCTCCTGCATACTCTGATCCACTCCAGGCAGGCCCCGAGATTCTCTGGTTCAGGAGGGTGCTTTTGTTTGGGGAGGGGACAATTCTGACCTTGCCTGGAGTGTGGAAAAGGGACAGTCAGGGTCTGCAGGGCTTTGAGTGCCACTCCTGAGGGATCTGAGCACTGCAGCTCAGAGGTGTGCTGAAGAAGGTGTCAAGGCAGACACTGTGATGGAGTCAGGTACAGACAGGCCACACCAAGTGTGAGAGGTGGTGAGAGAGGAGACAAAAGCAATAAGAAAGGAGAGACTTCCAGCAATGTGCTCCTGGGGTAAGGTAGGATGGTTCAGGTTTCTCCTCTCAGTACAAATGCAGAATCCTCAGCTTCCTGTAAATGTGTTCTCTCTGCTCTGATGCCTAAGAAGACAGAACCGTGGCAGGAGCCCCTAGGAGGGTAACCTTGATGCTGCTCTTCCACCTGGGAAGACTGTGACAGCCTCAGAACCCTTCACTTCCCCAGAAACCTCCCTTTACACTGTTAGGAGGCACAGAAGTTTCATGAGAATGTTCTTATATAAACCATTATAATTATCTCTATCATTTTTCAAATCATTGTAGAGGTTTTATAATTCAAAATGCATTTTAGAGGTAACAGTTTGAACAGTGTGGTTTGTGTGCTATGGTGGCTGCCTGGGATCAGTCTGGAGTGGATGCAGAGAAGGGGCTGGCAGTGAGGGTCTCCATCTGCCAAGCCCCCAGCCCTTCAGCTGCCCTTTCAGATGGGTGGGGAAGGGCTGTGCCAGCCCCACCCTGGCAGGCAGCACTCTGGTGGGTGGAAGAACAGTTCATTTCTCTACCCTCCTTCTTCCTTTGCTCCCCCAGGCTGTTGTTTCTGGCAGCTCTGTTATCTCGGCACTGGGAGGGGCTTTCTGACTCTCTCAGCAAACAGGCAGGTTGGTCTCAGCATGAACCTAACATATCTCATCCTCACTGTCTGCCTGGGCCACCTCCTGGGTAAGTCCTGGCTTTTCATCAATGCACCCTTCTTCTTCCTCCCAGGAAACTCCCAACAGCATTATCAGGACCATGTGGGGAAATACCATTGAATGGAGGGAAAATGCTGTGAATTATCTGCTCATATTTGCCAGTTGGCCTGTGTTTGCTCCAGAATCATTTACCTTTTTAAAGGGAAAGGGAGGAAAGAGAAGAGAAACCTCAGAACCCTTGTTTTATTTCTCTCCTCTTCAATCCTCCTCCCTCTGCCTCTTTCTTCTGACCCACCTGCTTCACCACAGGAGATCTCCTCTTTGCATTCCCACATCCCTCCTTTTTTAATGCATATTGGCAGATCCTGTCAAATCTGCCCCAGGCAGTTTAAACTCTCATTTCTCTGACATCAATGGCTGTCCAATTTTGCCTCTTGGTTGCCACAGGCTTCCAATTTTCCTCGCCTGGCAACAAAGCCAGGGCTCCCTTTTTCAAGCCCAGCATTCTGTGAACTGAGGGAGTGAGGAGCTGGTTCGGGCACACAAAGTTCAGGTGGCACAGGCTGTTCCCTGGTGCTCTGAGCAGGAGGAGCAGGAGCAGGGACACAGCACAGCTCTACTCAGATTCATACTGTGCTGAGAGCTGTGACCTGCTGTCCAAAATCACTCTCACCTGACTGTCTCCAGGTCTCACGACTTCCCTACAGGGCAGGGAGCTTTCTCCACCAGGCTTTTGCATCCAGCTTTACTTTATCTTCCCATCGTATTTCCCTGTGGAGCTGCTGACCTTCACTTTCTTCCAGGCACCATGGGGCAGATCATTGTCACCCAGGAAGATGGACAAGTCCTGGTGAAGGAGAAAGGCTTCTTCCAGACCACCTGTACATACCAGACCAGTAACTTTTACGGATTGTGGTGGTACCAGCAGAGGAAAGGACAAGCCCCACAGCTGCTCTCCTCCCAGGCAGGGGCTGGCCAGAGGCAGAGCGGCCGTATCAGCACGTTGCTGAACACCACGGGCAAATACAGTGTCTTGCAGGTGGAGGCAGTGGAGGTCTCTGACAGTGCCTTGTACCTGTGTGCTGTGCGAGACACCCTGGTGCAGGGAGCTTCCTGGGCTGTGCAACAAGCCAGGGAGGGAGGGGATGTGTCTGGGCAAGGCTGAGCTGGGGGCAAGGGACCCACAGGTTACCCCCATGCTCACCTTGGTTACATCCTCACATGTGTGCAATGAGTTGATGATTTGATCCCATCCATGCTAACACTGCCCTCAGGAAGGTGCTCTCGAGTATTTTGTCTCATCTCCACTTTGTGCAGTCTCTGAATAAACACAAAGTGCCCTGTGCTTGCCTGGCACCTTGTCCTTCCTCTCGATCCTCCAGCTTTGCTGCTTTTGACCTCAGGTGTGCTCAGCAGAGCCCACGGCTGATTGTGTGTTCCTGCCTCGTGTGCTCTCTGAGCAGCTGAGTTTGCACAGACAGGTGTGGGGGCACAAATCTGGGTGTGATTGCACACTGGTGTACACCATCCTGTGTGGGTGTGTGTCTGTCTGAGTGTGTGTGAACTTCCTCATGGAGAGTTCATTTGCTGCCTATTGCAGGGAGATCGTCCTCTGCTCTGGCCCTGAACTCCACAGAGCAGCAGGTTCCAGGCTCAGAGGGAGCCTGGGTGCAGCTGAGCGCTGACGGCACCTGCCCCCTGCAGATGTGTGCAGGCAAGAGACCCAGAAATGCAGCCCCTGTCTCCTGAGCCCTTCTCTTCCTGGCCCTCCCCAGCTCTGGCTGCGCTGCTGCTGATTTCGGCCCCACCAGGCCGCTTTCAGCGCAGCTTGGATGCCGAGTTGAAGGCGGTGTAAGAACCCTGGCGGTGCCTCAGCAGGGCTGGCAGCCCCCCGAGCCCCCTCCCCAGCCGTTCCGCTGCTGCTCTCAGCAGCGCTGCAGAGCTCAGGAGGAGCAGCTTTGCCTTGTGGGCAGGGAGGGAGGCTCAGCAATGCCGCCCACCGTGTGCTGCCAGTGCCGGAGAGCATCTGCTGCCGATGCCGTGTCGGCGGTGTGTGGGCTGGGACGCGGCTGTGTCTTGTGGCCGGCAACGCCAAAGGGATTTGTGCGCTCTTTGTGCTGGTGCTGTGCGAGGAGGGGGCTGAGGCCGGCCCGGGGCGGAGCTGTCGGGGGAGAGAGGAGGGGAGGGGCTGGGAGGGGCTGGGAGGGAGGAGGCGGAGAGGAGGCGGCCCGTGCGGAGCAGAGAGCCGGGGCTGGCGGGGGCAGCGAGGCGCGGGCGGCGGAGCGGGGGATGCGGCGCTGGCGGGGCGCGGGGCTGGCGGCGCTGGCCGCGGTGCTGCTCGGTGCGCGGGGCTGCCGGCGGGGACCAGCGGGGCCGGGGCTGGGCTCGGGTGTTTCCCCGGGAGCCCGGCGCCAACCCTTCCCTCTGCTTCTTCCACATCTCTTTCTCTCTGCTTGCCTCTCTGCCATCTCGCATCTCCAGAAGTCTTCATGAGTTGCCTTCCTAAAGCCTGCTTGCACAATGACCTGCTTTTCCTTGCACCTGTATTTGCATCCCTCTACATTTATCAGTTATTATTGCTCTGAATACGCATCTCCCTGGAAGCTGCCGTCCCCTCTGGCTACTTCTCGGACCCCTGCCCCTGAATCGTCCCCCTCCATCCCTCCCGCTGCACCATCCCACATTCCCTCAGGAAATTCACGCCTCTCTTCTTTCTCCAACTATCACTGCACCTTCTTTTCTCTTCCTTTCTTTTACCTTTCATTCACACATTCATGTCCCCACTAATCATTGACATTTCTGTTAATGTACGTGTTGACATCCTCTGAATACACTTGTCCTCATCTTCTCTGTATCTCCCAGACTGCTTCTCTGGGATTTGTTCTGGAAAACAACTTACAGTCCAAAAAGACATTCTGATATTTTTGTACTTTGTCTCTCTGGCAGTGGCTGCGGGCAGAGCCCGGGTGCAGCAGGACCCGTTGGTAGAGACCACCGAGGGCACCCAAATCACCATCAACTGCTCACACCCCGACATCCAGTCAAGTGAATACATCTACTGGTACCGTCAGCTCCCGGGCCGAGGCCCCGAACTCCTCGGGAACGTTCTCAAAGGCTCCAAAGAGCTGCCCGACAAGGCGGCAAAGCTGTCGGTGTCGCCAGACCGTCGCTGGAGCTCCCTGTGTCTCTCCCGGCCCCGTTTGAAGGACGCGGCCGTGTATTCCTGTGCCCTGGCAGGCACGGCCAGAGCAGCCGGGGCTGCGGCCGGGCACGAACCGCCGCGGCGGGGCCGGGCGGGGCCGGGGGCACAGCGCCGGCCGGGGCCTGCAGGGGCCGCTCCTGCCCCGCCAAGAGCTCTTTCGTCAAGGATGGCCCGCCTGCCTGGGCCCCCTTCTTTTAAAGGGCTGCTTTCCCAGGGGCTTTCCGAATCAACGCAAGTCCAGGGCAGGGCTTTGCTTGATGCTCCTCCTTACTTCACCAAGTGTGCAAAACTCGAGCATTTCATGGTGGCTGTGCCCCACATGGCCTTGGATCAACACATCTCTCCCCAACCCTGCTCTGTTTGCAAACAGCAGGGCTGGGTGCTCTCTAAACTCCCCACGATCAGAAAAACTAAAATTCCACCCATGACTCCAGTCTTTATGCCAGAGCAGATGCAGGAAATAGGATATAAGAGTGTGGTGGCTGCCAAGAGAAAGTTTCACCCATCACAAGGGATGAGATGTACATGTTACCCCATCCTCTCCCCCAGACTGGCAGCCAACTCCTCAGCACAAACCCTCTGAGGGGAGCCAGGAAGCAGTGAAGAGCTCTGCACCCACCTGCAGCTCTGCTGGGCAGTGCACCCACAATCCTTGTCCTTGCTGATGTGCACGTTCTGCTGCAGGTTCAGTCTCAGAGCCATTTGATCTCCCACAGTATTTCCCTGTCTCCCTGTCCCCACCTGGCTGGGACAGCCCTCAGCTGTCACCTGCTTTGCTGCAATTTCCAGCCTTGACTCCTTCAGCAGCCAAAGGATGGTTCTCCTCAACAGAGGGGCCACTGCAGGCTGTCCCAGCCTCCCATTGCTCTGTCAGGGGAGAAGGGTCTCCTGTGCCATCACCCACTTCCACTGCCGAGCAACCCCCTCCTGCTTGGACAGCTTGGAGAGTGTGTGCAGGGGTGGGAAAGCCAACAGGGAGGCCAGGCTTGAATTCAGCAGAAAGATTTAAGGAGGTAAAAGAGGGAAAGGACGTCCCTTCAAGTGGAGCACAGCAGTGCAGGGAGCCTGGGGGCATCTGAGAGCCTGTGCCTTTGGTGGAGGAGAAGTTCCTGCCCGGTGCCTGTCTGCCTGTCCCTTAGAGGAGAGGACACAGATGGGCCCCACCAGGCTGACCTTGGGGGGGCCTTGGGGGGACCTTGCTGCCAAGGCCAAGCAAAGCAAACAAAGAGAAGGGAAAGGCAATGCCATTCACCTCTCCTGCTATCAACGTGGGAAAATGTCCATCCCCAGCCCAGCACCGTGTTCTGAGTGCCCTGAGGTGCCTCCCTGGGGCTTTCCCAGTATCTTCTTCAGGGGAGGCACCTTCTGCCACAGTAGGGTCTGGGAAGGCCAGAGAGGTCCCAGCCCCCGCAGTTGACGGGCACTCCCTGAGAGCTGAGGATGCTGCCAACAGCAGTGCAGGTGGTAGCAGTGGGGAGCTGGAGGGTGGGCCAGGAAACACACATGCTTTTGCATTTCCCTATTATCACCAGGCTGTCACAGACAAGCTCTGTCCTATATCCCTAAACCAAAAGTCCTCTCAGCTACATCCCAACCACCCTCCAGCGAGACTTTCTCACCATTTCCCTCTGTCATGACAAGAAGAACAAAACCACAGCACAGGACACAGCCAGAATCAGCTGTGATGTCCAACAACTGGAGATCTCACTTTGGAAGAGGAGCAGAAGGGCCTTCAGCCTCCCCTGGTTCCCAAGCAGAAGGAAGCAAGAGAAGTGCAGGAGAGAGCAGGGACTGGGGCAGCCTTTTCCACCTGCCCTTCACTGCTGCACGACCAGGGGCAGCCTTTGCAGAGGTAACACTTTCCCCACAAGCTCATCTGGAATGCAAACCAGCACAGCTGATGAGATGGGCTGTGCTTTGGTTTCCAAAGTGCTGCCTTTGTGTTTCCAGGTTTCTTCCATGCCCCAGTGAAAGCTTCTTCTGATTTTTGGGATGAAATGTTGCAGGATTTCTAGGGCAAGGACTCAAGAATGTTGTGAGTAGACTCAGCTCCAGGGCTGGATGGATCCAGAGCAGGCAAGTGATGTGTCACTCTGGATCTCTCTGCTGGGCTTGTTTGAAGTGCTGTTTTCAAGAAGAAGCTGCAGCAATCCTCTGTGGATCGCCAAGGACTCCTGGGCATGAGGATGGGCCATGTCATTCCCTTCCTCCTCCTCAGCTCACCCCAATGGTCACTGGTTGTTGCTCTCTCTGTGTGTGCTTTGGGCAGCTGCTTTGGCCTGTCCTGCCCTGCACTGCCCTCAGGAAAGTCTTTGAGTTTATTTTGACTTGTCTTTGTGTGCAGCCTGGGAGTACACAAACAGTGGCAGGGGCTTGCCTGGGGCCTTGTCCTTCCCCGCCCTGTGCTGTTGTGCCCCGGTGTCCTCAGCAGAGTCCATGGCTGGTTGTTTTCCTATGGGTGTTCCTGGTTTGTGTGCACTGGTGTGCAGCTGGGTTCCACAGGAACCCCAGTGGGAGCCCAAGTCTGTGCATGAGTCCACACCAAGGTGCCTGAGCCCCTGTGTGTGTGTCCTTGTGTGTATCTCAACCAGTGAAATGTGCTGGTTGCACTGGGCACACTCCACTGCTCTGTCCCTGAGCAACACAGGGCAGCATTTTCCCAGACTCAGGAAAAGCCTGAATGCATGTGCTGGTTTGACCTGGGTAGAGTGAACTTTCTTCACAGTGGTTGCTATGGGGCTGTTTTTGGATTTGGGCTGAAGCCAGGGTTGATGATACAGAGATGTTTTTGTTATTGCTGAGCTTACACAGAGCAAAGGCCTCTTCTGCTTTTCCTGCAGCCACACTGGCAAGGACATTGGTGGTGAATTGGGTGTTGGGAGGAGACACAGCCAGGACAGGTGACTCACACTGAGCAAAGGGATAGGCCAGACCATGGGATATCCTGCTCAGTATTTCAAGATTGGGGGGAAGAAGGAGGAAGAGGGGTAAGTTTGTTGTGATGGTGTTTGTCTTCCCAAGCACCCATCATGAGTGATGGGGCCCTGCTCCACTGGAGGTGGCTGAACATCTGCCTGCCCATGGGAAGCAGGGAATTAATTCTTTGCTTTCCTTTGCTTCTGTGCATGGCTTCTCTTTCTGACCTGTGAGTGTTTTTGCTTTTACCCATCCAGTTGTCTCCTGGATCCTGCTGATGGAGGAGTGAGTGAGCAGCTGTGTGGGCCTTGGTTGTTGGCTGGGGTGAAACCAGGACAGTGCAGTTGAAGAGTGATCTTCCAGTCTTCAGTAGACCTGCTCAGGACAGAGGCACTGACAGGCAGCCCCTGCCCCCTGTGCCCTCCTTTTCCTGTTGCTCTACAGATCATGCTCTGCTGCTGCCAATTGCAGGGCCCAGCAAGGACGGTTTCACCCACATTTGGATCTGCAGCTCAGTTCAGGTTCAAATGCTGGCAGTGCCTCAGCAGGGCTGGCAGCCCCTCCACCCTCACCACACCCACACACTGCTCCAGGCCAGCACACGCTGCTCTCCCCACTGCTGGACACCTCAAAGGATAAGCTTGGTTTCATGGACAGGCAGAAAGACTGAGGGTTCCTGCCCCCCTCATGTACCCACCTGAGTGGATTTGCTTCCAGTGCAGTGTTGGGGGTGCCGGCTGGGACACAGCTCCCTGTCCTGTCCAAGCCCCTGCCAAATGGACCTGTGCAGCCCATGGACCAGGTACCCAGTGAGGCAGTGGCTGAGACTTTGTCCCAAACAGGGGCTGAAGGAAAAGGACCCGGCCCTGACCTCGCTGCATTGTGAGAGGAAGAACAGACCCTGTGGCTTGCAGGGGGAAAACCAAAATTCGGGTGACTGCTTTGGACTTCAGCCCACAAGGACTTCAATCCCCCACACTGGAATCTCAGTCTGAGAGCCCAGGAACTGTCACTGGCAGGGAAGGCTCATTGGATTCCAGACCACAGGCTTCTCTCCCACAAATAGGAAACAAACCCTATTTTGAGCAGGGACTGTACAGAGTGGGTGAGGCTCACGAGCCCATCTCCCTGCCTGGATGCCTGTCACACTGGGCATGTCCAGCTTGGAGACAGAGCAGTTGAGGGCTTCCTCTCTTGCTTGTAGTGACTTTTGGTGAGATCATTGCCAGGGAGCTCTGCTGGAAGAGCTCAGCCAGGCCAAGTTCCCCCTCCGTGGCGATGCTCTTGCACTGAGGCACTGGTGCAACTGAGAACAAAGCTCTCTGATTTCTCCCCAGCTCTCAGCTCTGTGCAGATGGGAGGGCAGCACAGCTGTGCACCCAGAGCTTCACCAGACCCTTGACACCCTCTACCCGTACAGCCTCCCCAGGCTGGCAGCTGTCTGTCTAGGAAGCAGATCCCTTCAACAGCATGTGATGTTTTAGGAGACACCTGACAGGACACTGGACTACAATGCCCATCTTCCTGGGCCTTTATCCTCTCCCTGGAGGCACAGTTGCTCCATGAATGCAGACTGCATCTCCAGGACTCCAAAGCAGGTGGCAGATGCCAGGCCATGTCCGGGCTTTCTCTGGGAAAGGTTCTTCTCCCATGCAGTGCCTCACGGTAGCACTGGTGCCACAGCCCCTGGCAAAACCCCAAGGGGCTGTGTCCCCAGAGGAAGTGCTCCCGCTGCCAGCAGGGATGCTCCCCGGGACAGGCCAGGAGAGGCTGAGCCCGGGGTGCTGATCCCAGAGGGATGTGCTGCCTCTCGTGCCCCTCGACCCTTCTTACAAGGGCGTGTCCTGGAGGACAATTCAGGAGTCCCCACTTGCCAGCAAAGGAGGGATGTGAGGGAAGAGATGACGGGGGGGAAAGGAGCTCACGGGCTGTCAGTCTTGAGCTCCCCGATAGCAACCCGCTCCCCTGCCATCCAGCCCGGCCCCGCCGCCTCCGCGGGGCAGAGCCCCGACCGCCGCCGCGCTGCCGCCGCTCTCGCCTCCCCTCCGCATCCAGCCCGGCCCCGGCGAGAGCCCGAGCGGCGCCGGCGCAGGGCTCAGTCCCGGGGCGGAGCTGGCGGAGGAGGGCAGGGCAGGCAGAGGAGGGAGAGGAGGCGGAGAGGAGGCGGCCCGTGCGGAGCAGAGAGCCGGGGCTGGCGGGGGCAGCGAGGCGCGGGCGGCGGAGCGGGGGATGCGGCGCTGGCGGGGCGCGGGGCTGGCGGCGCTGGCCGCGGTGCTGCTCGGTGCGCGGGGCTGCCGGCGGGGACCAGCGGGGCCGGGGCTGGGCTCGGGTGGCCACGCACGTCCCTCCAGGCTGCCGTCCTGCCTGGCTGCTTCACACACCTCTGCTCCCGAACTGTACTCCTGTCCGTCCATCCCTCTACTCCATGAAGCATTCCCTAGGATATCTCATCGCTCCTTTCTTTGTCGAACCGTTCCTATTTCCTTGTTTTGTCTTTCATAGAACTCATGCAGTCCACCCTTCCCATTTCCTCCTTTTCTTTCTCCCTTGCTTTGCTTTGTCCCGCAGCCTTCCATTCTTCACTGAGTCCCCCCAAAGCACCCCTCGATCCTGCACTCATCTCTCCACCAAACTCTAATGGACACTTCCATTACTGCACACATTGACATCTTCTTAAAATTCTTCTTCATATGGTTGTGACTGCTTCTGTGGGATTTTTTCGCAGAAACAACATCCTGTGCCAAAAGCAATTATGATGGATTTTCTTCTTTATCTCCCTGGCAGTGTCTGCAGGCAGAGCCCTGGTGCAGCAGGACCCATTGGTAGAGACCACCGAGGGCAGGGAAATCACCATCAAGTGTTCCCACCCCAACATACGGACCGGTGATTTCATCCATTTCTACCGGCAGCTCCCGGGCCACAGCCCCGAGCTCCTCGAACGGGCTGCTAAAGGGTCCAGAGAGCTGCGGGAGCCAGCGGGGCGGCTGTCGGTGTCACCAGACCGTCGCTGGAGCACCCTCTGGCTCTCCCGGCCCCGTGGGAAGGACGCGGCCGTGTATTCCTGTGCCCTGGGACACACGGCCAGAGCAGCCGGGGCTGCGGCCGGGCACGAACCGCCGCGGGCGGGGCCGGGCGGGGCCGGGGGCACAGCGCCGGCCGGGGCCTGCAGGGCTTTGTCACATGCTGCAAATCCCACCTGTGCTCACATTCACTGCCACCGTCGGCTCTGCGGCTTTTCATTGTTTCTACAGCTGAGCAAAGGAACGTCCCTGTGAAAACAGGGCCTTGCACTCCTCCATCAAGCACAGGCTGGGGACAGCATTGCTGGCTGCCAAGTGACATCCACAGCACAGCACAGGTCTGGGCACACTCCAGTCAGCTGCAATGTGTGTCCCCAACTTCTCCTGAGCAATCGTCTCCTGCATACTCTGATCCACTCCAGGCAGGCCCCGAGATTCTCTGTTTCAGGAGGTGCTTTTGTTTGGGGAGGGGGGAAATTCTGACCTTGCCTGGACTGAGGAAAAGGGACAGTCAGGGTCTGCAGGGCTTTGAGTGCCACTCCTGAGGGATCTGAGCACTGCAGCTCAGAGGTGTGCTGAAGAAGGTGTCAAGGCAGACACTGTGATGAGAGTCAGGTACAGACAGGCCAGACCAAGTGGGAGAGGTGGTGAGAGAGGAGACAAAAGCAATAAGAAAGGAGAGACTTCCAGTGCTGTGGCCCTGGCGTCAGGAAGGAGGGTTGCAGGTTTATTCTCTAAGTACAAATGCAGAATCCTCAGCTTCCTGTAAATGTGTTCTCTCTGCTCTGATGCCTAAGAAGACAAAACCGTGGCAGGAGCCCCTAGGAGGGTAACCTTGATGCTGCTCTTCCACCTGGGAAGACTGTGACAGCCTCAGAACCCTTCACTTCCCCAGAAACCTCCCTTTACACTGTTAGGAGGCACAGAAGTTTCATGAGAATGTTCTTATTAGAACCATTATCATTATCTCTATCATTTTTCTATTCATTGTAGAGGTTTTGAAGAGCAAAATGCATTTTAGAGGTAACAGTTTGAACAGTGTGGTTTGTGTGCTATGGTGGCTGCCTGGGATCAGTCTGGAGTGGATGCAGAGAAGGGGCTGGCAGTGAGGGTCTCCATCTGCCAAGCCCCCAGCCCTTCAGCTGCCCTTTCAGATGGGTGGGGTAGGGCTGTGCCAGCCCCACCCTGGCAGGCAGCACTCTGGTGGGTGGAAGAACAGTTCATTTCTCTGCCCTCCTTCTTCCTTTGCTCCCCCGAGGCTGTTGTTTCTGGCAGCTCTGTTATCTCGGCACTGGGAGGGGCTTTCTGACTCTCTCAGCAAACAGGCAGGTTGGTCTCAGCATGAACCTCAACCATCTCGTCCTCATTGTCTGCCTGGACCACCTCCTGGGTAAGTCCTGGCTTTTCATCAATGCACCCTTCTTCTTCCTCCCAGGAAACTCTCAACAGCCTTATCAGGACCATGTGGGGAAATACCATTGAATGGAGAGCAATCACTGCCAAGTATCTTCCCATATTTGCTGTCTTGCTTGTGTTCACTCAAGAGGACCTTACTTCTGTAAAGGAACTGAGGAGAGAAAGAAGACAAACCTCAGCCCCTTTCTTTGTCTTTGCTTTCCCCTTTTCAATCCCTCTCTCTTCTGACCAACCTGCTGCCACCACAGGACACCTCAGTTGTCTCTGCAGTCCCACATTTCTCCCTTTCTAAAAAAATCAGCAGATCCTCTCAAATCTGCCCCAGGCACTTTCAAGCTCTCATCTCACTGACTTTATTAGTGTGTCCCATTCTGCCTCCAGGCTGCCTCAGGGCTGGCATGACCTCCAGTTTTCCCCAGGCTGGCAACACATTCAGGGCTCCCTCTTTGAACAATCAGCCTTGTGTGTTTTCTGGGAGTGAGGAACTCAGGGAGTGAGGAATCCTCAGAGTTTATGGAGGTGACTGAAATGGGAAAGAGAATAAATCTTCTTGCTGTGCCTCTGTGTGCCCCTCAACCTGCTGCAGATGTGCTGGTTCCAGCACACAAATTTCGGGTGGCACAGGCTGTTCCCTGGTGCTCTGAGCAGGAGGAGCAGGAGCAGGGACACAGCACAGCTCTCCTCAGATTCATGCTGTGATAAGAGCTGTGACCTGCTGTCCAAAATCACTCTCACCTGACTGTCTCCAGGTCTCAGGACTTCCCTACAGGGCATGGAGTTTTCTCCACCAGGCTTTTGCATCCAGCTTTCTTTATCTTCCCATCATATTTCCCTGTGGAGCTGCTGACCTTCACTTTCTTCCAGGCACCATGGGGCAGATCATTGTCACCCAGGAAGATGGACAAGTCCTGGTGAAGGAGAAAGGCCTCTTCCAGACCACCTGTACATACCAGAGCAGTAACTTTGCTGGATTGTGGTGGTACCAGCAGAGGAAAGGACAAGCCCCACAGCTGCTCTCCTCCCAGGCAGGGGCTGGCCAGAGGCAGAGCGGCCGTATCAGCACGTTGCTGAACACCACGGGCAAATACAGTGTCCTGCAGGTGGAGGCAGTGGAGGTCTCTGACAGTGCCTTGTACCTGTGTGCTGTGCGAGACACCCTGGTGCAGGGAGCTTCCTGGGCTGTGCAACAAGCCAGGGGAGGGAGGGGATGTGTCTGGGCAAGGCTGAGCTGGGGGCAAGGGACCCACAGGTTACCCCCATGCTCACCTTGATTTCATCCTCACATGTGTGCAATGAGCTGATGATTTGATCCCATCCATGCTAACGTTGCCATCAGGAAAGTGCTCTGGACTATTGTGATTCATCTCCACTTTGTGCAGTCTCTGAATAAACACAAAGTGCCCTGTGCTTGCCTGGCACCTTGTCCTTCCTCTCGATCCTCCAGCTGCTGCTTTTGACCTCAGGTGTGCTCAGCAGAGCCCACGGCTGATTGTGTGTTCCTGCCTCGTGTGCTCTTGGAGCAGCCGGGTTTGCACAGACACGTGTGGGGGCACAAATCTGGGTGTGATTGCACACTGGTGTGCACCATACTCTGTGTGTTTCCATGTGTGCCCCTCATGGGGAGTTGATTTGCTGCCTATTGCAGGGAGATCGTCCTCTGCTCTGGCCCTGAACTCTACAGAGCAGCAGGTTCCAGGCTCAGAGGGAGCCTGGGTGCAGCTGAGCGCTGACGGCACCTGCCCCCTGCAGATGTGTGCAGGCAAGAGACCCAGAAATGCAGCCCCTGTCTCCTGAGCCCTTCTCTTCCTGGCCCTCCCCAGCTCTGGCTGCGCTGCTGCTGATTTCGGCCCCACCAGGCCAATTTCAGCGCAGCTTGGATGCCGAGTTGAAGGCGGTGTAAGAACCCTGGCGGTGCCTCAGCAGGGCTGGCAGCCCCTCGAGCCCCCTCCCCAGCCGTGCCGCTGCTGCTCTCAGCAGCGCTGCAGAGCTCAGGAGGAGCAGCTTTGCCTTGTGGGCAGGGAGGGAGGCTCAGCAATGCCGCCCACCGTGTGCTGCCAGTGCCGGAGTGCATCTGCTGCCGATGCCGTGTCGGCGGTGTGTGGGCTGGGACGCGGCTGTGTCTTGTGGCCGGCAACGCCAAAGGGATTTGTGGGGCTCCTTGTGCTGGTGCTGTGCGAGGAGGGGGCTGAGGCCGGCCCGGGGCGGAGCTGTCGGGGGAGAGAGATGGGGAGGGGCTGGGAGGGGCTGGGAGGGGAGGAGGCGGAGAGGAGGCGGCCCGTGCGGAGCAGAGAGCCGGGGCTGGCGGGGGCAGCGAGGCGCGGGCGGCGGAGCGGGGGATGCGGCGCTGGCGGGGCGCGGGGCTGGCGGCGCTGGCCGCGGTGCTGCTCGGTGCGCGGGGCTGCCGGCGGGGACCAGCGGGGCCGGGGCTGGGCTCGGGTGTTTCCCCGGGAGCCCGGCGCCAACCCTTCCCTCTGCTTCTTCCACATCTCTTTCTCTCTGTTTGCCTCTCTGCCATCTCTCATCTCCAGAAGTCTTCATGAGTTGCCTTCCTAAAGCCTGCTTGCACAATGCCTGCTTTTCCTTGCACCTGTATTTGCATCCCTCTACATTTATCAGTTATTATTGCTCTGAATACGCATCTCCCTGGAAGCTGCCGTCTCCTCTGGCTCCTTTATGGACCTCTGTCCCTGAATCATCTTCCCTTCATCCGTCCTGCTGCACCATCCCACATTCCCTCAGAAAATTCACGCCTCTCTTTTTTGTCCAACTATCACC
>NW_026088222.1:0-16541 GCF_022539395.1 Myiozetetes cayanensis
ATAAGACCACAAGATACACACTGTACAGCAAACCTGTATGTATCAGAAAATACACATTTTTGTATCTATTCAGACTGAATTAGGAAGTGCTTAGGATCAGTGTGGACTGGGGATTGCTGGTATCAATGTAAACCCAGGAAAAATGTATACAGGACACAAAAAAAGACATCTTTTCTAATGGTTTTTTTAATACAAGAGATTCACTTGGAATGCACTTCTGTGATTTGCCTAATTAACCACAAAAGAAATGAAGACTCTCTGGAGGGGACAGGCCAGCAGCAGGAACGTGCCTGGGCCAGTCCCTGTGCCCAAGGAGCCCTGGGCCCTGTGCAGGGAGAGGCCCTGGCTGTGGTTGCCGTGTCCATTGCCCTGGCCCGGGATGGGACAGCAGCAGGCCCATGGTGGGCACTGTCAGTGAAACTGAAAGCCCAGCAGCAGGAAGGGACCCCCAGGGATCCTTCAGTGCCACTCCCTGCTCCTCCCAGGACTTGCTACAGCAAACCCAAACTGAGAGCACGGGCAGCTCTGTGCACAGCAGCACATCCCAGGGCTGCAGCCCCAGGGTTTCCCAGGGGATGTTACTGCCAGAGGGAAGTGACCTCCACACCCTGTGTGTCCCACAGCCCTTCCCAGCACCTCCAGGGTTAGCTGGTGGTGTTTGTGCTCTCTTGGTTCATCTCCACACACACCCCTGTACATGCTGAAGTCTCCTCTGTCCAATGCCAGCGTGGCCTTGTGACCTGCTCATTTGGTGTCCTCAGAGAGGGACAAACAACCTCTTGGTGTTGGGGCAGAGGCCAGTGCTGGGCACGGTGGTTGCACGGGCTGATGTGTGACAATTACCCTGGGGCCCCTGCCCAGGGTGTCCAGCACAGACACAGCCCAGACCCAGCTCTGCTGCTCCTTCTGCTCTGTCCCTGCAGGCCTGGCTGTGGAAGGGACACTGCTGTGTCCCCTTCTGCCCTCACACACTTGAGCTCACTGGCTTTGCCTTCAACAGGGCATTTTCCTGAGCTTGCTCTTGACAGCCAGGAGAAGACACCAGTTCCTTCCAGCCCTAGGGCTTGTTGCCTCCTCCCCCACCCCACAGAGCTGTGAGCTCTCCTACTCCTCTCCTGCATTCCCCATTCCACACCCCACATCACACTGCTCCCCTGAGAGCCACCAGCATCCTGTGAGGCACCAGAACCCCATTCCAGGGCATGGGGGCAGGGCTTGGCTGTCCTGTTTGGCAGAGCCCATCAAGGGATTTCACAGCCACATCCCACAGTCCATTTGCCACCTGGAACCAGTGACTCTGAGTTCCTGCTGCCCCAGACCCAGGGATGGTGCTCATTCCTCCACACTCTCTCCTCAGTGATGGCATCTTAACCAGACAAACCCCTGGGAATAAATTACTTCTAAGTCTTCAATTCTTCTGTGGTTAATTAGGCAGATCTCAGTAGTGCATTCAGTGAATAATGTATTGTATTAATAAAACCATGAGAAAAGATGTCTTTTTTGTGGTCTGTTCACTTTTTTCCTGGTTTTACATTGATATCAGCAATCCCCAGTCGATATTGATCCCAAGCACCTCCTAATTCAGTCTGAATAGGTACAAAAATCAAGACCGCTTGTGTCTGACAATCCATCAGAGTTTATCCCTGTCCCCACCCCACCATTCCCTCATCCAACCCCTGGGATTCAAAGCAGCCTTGGGCAAATCTGAGCTTCCTCCACTAAAGGCTGGGCCTGCAGATTTCATCTCCTTGGCCCCAACTCCCACCTGCTTGGCTTGGAGAAAGAGCTGCACGAGACACAGGGGGATGTTCATTTATTGCCAGCAAACAAAACCAGAGGAAGGCACAGCTCAGTAAAAAAAATCCCTTAATCCTCTGTTGTATATTAAGCCCATATTTTCTCCATTGAAGTCCACTTTCTGCAGTACGTTGCCTGAGAACAATGGTAAACACCTTCTGTGTCAAGCACAGATCCCAAGATCCCCCAAACACTCCCTGTCCCAGATTCTGTCCATATTTGCCCTTTGCACACAGTGAGTCACACACTGAAGTCACAAGTTCCCTTGATCCATAGAGGGAGGAAAAGGGAGAAAGTGAATGAATTTCTGTGCTGTTCAAAGCTAAATCTGCACTCATCCCAATATTCTGGGCTTACAGGACCTTGATCAAACACATCCTGCAGCATCTGTTCACTGGGTTAACATCTGTGTGGATGGGCAGGCCCAAGGAGTGGTGGGGAATGGAGTTCCATCCAGGGGTGTTCCCAGGGCTCAGCACTGGGCTCAGGGCAGTTCAATATCTTTGTCAATGATCTGCACAAGGGGGTCAGTGCAGCCTCAGCACCAAGCTGGGTGGGAGTGTTGATGTGCTGGAGGGCAGGAAGGCTCCACAGACGGATCTGGACAGGCTGCATCGATGGGCCCAGGACACTTGGAGGAGGGTCAACAAGGCCAAGTGCTGGGTCCTGCCCTGGGCTCACAACCACCCCAAATCCCTGGCCATGGCCTACAACTGGTCCCCAAAGCATGTCCTGTGTCCTTAATCCCCCCATTTCCAAGTACTTGGTGGGACAAGGGAGCTCTGTGCTCTGGGTACGGAGGGAGCTCCATGTGCCACTGGAGTGGGAACCACAACTCATCAGGTTTGTGTTCTCCTGGAGGTCTGGAACTGGTGAGACTTAGAGCCACAGAAAGTTTCTATTCATGGCCAGTATAAAAAAATATAAGATGATACATCTTAATAAACATCCAAACTCTTCCCTGGGCTCTGTGCCATGTCCCAGCAGCATCTGAAGTGTCACCTTTTCACAAGGGATTTCCATACAGGAAGAGTTTTAGACACAGACATAGCAAAAAGTTGTTCTATGATAGATATAAACACAAGTAAAGTGTTGACTAATGTGCTGTTTAAACTTCTGTAAGATTGGCAGCTCCCTGATGCTCAAAGCATGAAACCAGTCAATTGAGAGGCATGGAATGACCAGAGAGTAAGTGGAGGAGGAAACCAGGGAGCAGCGGGAAGGACACACATCCAGCAAGTCTACTGAAGGGATGTCCTGAGACATGGTCATTCAAACAAGAGAGCTGGAAACACCTGAAGGGAAAGGGAGATGAAGTTCTGGACTGAAGAGTGGTAATACAAGTAGAGAGAAAGGTCAGAATTTCTTCTCCTGCCATCAGTACACTTCCAGGAAATTCTTGTTCTGTCACAACCATTTCTTAGAAATACACAAATAACCCAGCTAATGAAAATGTGCTTTTAAATTTTTAAAATGTAAAAGTATTAAAACTGTGCCCCTTTCCAGGCAGTTTTTCCTTCTGTGGGCACTCCCCCCACGGCCCCAGCCCCTCTGAAGGGCAAAGCAACTCCTGGGGCACAGAGAGGAGTCTCAGCATCCCCATCAGCTCAGGGGCTGGACACTCAGCATGGCAGCAGCAAATAAAGCTCAGGGCAACTGCAGGAGCCTTGGTGTCATCAGCAGGAGATGCCCAGCACAGCCTGACTGTGCCCCTCAGTGCCCGCCCCTCTGCCCAGCCCAGCACAGAGTCCTGGCCCAGGGACAGAGCAGCCTGTCCCCAGGGGGGCTGCAGAAAGAGGGTTCTCTGTGCCATGGATTCCTCTGTGCAGGAACAGAAATGCTGCCTTGCCTTTCTGCAGGCACATCCCTTTGCCCAGGGCAGTGTGTCCAGGCTGCCTTGGGCAGTTGCAGATCCCAGCCTGGGGGATCCCTACAGGGCCCTGAGCTGGAGGGGCTGCTCTGCAGAGGGAGGGGCTGTGGCACCCTGGGCTGAGCCTGCACTGGCCATGCTGGTCAGACTGGGAAGCAGAGCCAGCAGGATGGGGATCACTGCTGCTGAACCCCTTTCCAACCTTTCAGAAGGCTCAGGAGCCATGGACATGGCAGGGCAGGATTATGGGGTGTCTCCAGTGGCACAAAGGAATGAAGGGGCTGCTGGGACACTGCAGGGCCTCATGGAAACAAAGGATCCCTGGGACACTGCGTGATGAAAAAGGGAATAGAATCCAGAGGGGGATAATGTCATGGTTTCAGGAGGGTTATTTCATGGTAGAAAAGTAAACCTGGGACACTGCAGAACTTATGGAATCAAGGCTCCATTGGGACACTGGGAATATCATGGAACCAGGGAACCCTGTGACACTGCGGGGCCTCCTGGAACCTAAAGGCCATTGTGACACTGCAGGGCCTCATGGAGCCAAAGGAACCCAGGGACATTGTGGAATCTCATGGAATCAAAGGGTTATTATGACATGTGGGGCTCATGGAACCAAAGGGACCCTGTAACAGTGACAGGGGTGACATCAGACTGTGACCTGTCACTGCTGGGGTTTCACAGGGCTCCATCTTGGGCCCTGTGCTCTCCAACATCTCCATCAATGACTTGGACTCAGCACTGGAAGGGACACTGAGCAAGTTTGCAGGTGACCCAAAACTGGGAGGAGCTGCTGAGCCCCTGCAAGGCAGGAAGGCCCTGCTGAGAGACCTGGACAGATCCCAGGGCTGGGAATCACCAACCATGGGAAGTTCCCCAGGGGGAAGGGCCGGATTGTGCCCTGGGATGGGGCAACCCCGGCTGGACGGACACCCTGGGAATGAGAGGCTGGGAAGCAGTGCCGGGAAAGGGCCCTGGGGGTGCTGGTGGGTGCCAGTTGGCCCTGAGTCAGCAGTGCCCTGGCAGCCAGGAGGGCCAAGCCTGTGCTGGGGGCATCAGGGAGGGGATTGTCCCGCTCTGCTCTGCCCTGGGGCGGCCTCACCTGCAAGATTGGGGCAGTTTGGGGGGACACAATGGAAGGGAGAGATTGAGCCATTGGAGAGTGTCCAAAGGAGGCCACGAGGATGGGGAAGGGCCTGGAGGGGAAGGGGTGTGAGGACACTGAGGGCACTGGGTTTGTTCAGCAGGAGAAGAGGAGACTGAGGGGGGACCTCACTGCAGTCACAACTCCCTGGGGAGGGGCAGAGGAGGGGCAGGCCCTGAGCTCTGACAGGACTGAGCGAATGGCCTGGAGTTGTGTCAGGGCAGGGTTAGGCTGGATCTTGGAAAAAGGTTTTGCCCCCAGAGGGTGTTTTGGCACTGAACAGGCTCCCCAGGGCACTGGGCACAGCACCAAGGCTGACAGAGCTCAAGGAGTGTTTGGATGATCCCCTCAGCCTCATGGTGTGAGCCTTGCGGATGGTCCTGTGCGGGGCTAAGGCTTGGACTGGATGATGCTTGGGGGTCCCTTCTAACTCAGCATATTCTGTGACTCTGTGATTATCAACCCTGTGTTCAGCACAAATCCAAAACACAGCCCTGCACTGGCCACGGGGAGGAAATTTAACTGGACTCCCCCTGAAAGCAGCACACCCATTATGGGCTCTCCCAGAAACATCCCACAGTCCATTTGCCACCTGGAACCAGTCTCAGAAGTGCATTCAAAGTGAATATTGTATTGTACTGATAAAACCATGAGAAGAGATGTCTTTTTTGTGTTCTGTATATTTTTTTCCTGTTTTTACATTGATATCAGCAATCCCCAGTCGATATTGTTCCCAAGAACCTCCTAATTCAGTCTTAATAGTTACAAAAATGTGAATTTTCTGATACAGAAGGTTTGCTGTAGAGTGTGAATCTTATGGTCACATCTTGTGGATTTGTATGTCAATACAGGTTTCGTGTAAAGGCCAAATATTTTGTGGTCTGACAGTGACATCTTTTGGATTTTTGAGATAATACAGGTTAATTGTGAGTTTTGTGAATTTAAGGAGGTTTCAATCAAGAAATAAGGTTTGAATTTTAAAAGCAGATATTATTTGGCAATATAATACTTGTGGTTGTTAGTATATTTTAGATTTAACAGTTTAACTTCATAATGGAAGTTAAAATGAGTAAAGAAAAAAATGCTAAACCCCCTTAGGGATGTTTATTAAAACATTGGAGAGATCTGAGAGAGATTTCCAGAGGGAGCCAAAATAAAAAAACCTTTTTGAAATACTATCAGAATTGGTGGTTGCTCTATAGATTAGATGATGGTGAAAAATGGCCATCTCAAGGAAGTCTCAATTACAACACAATCCTGCAGCTTCTGTTGTTCCTTTGCAGGGAGCAAAGTGGGATGAGGTGATGTATGCACTTTCACTTTTTAAGGAATAAACCTGAGTGGCAGAAAAGTTGTGGTATTAATAGAGCCCCCCAGGACCCCCCTATGCCTGCAGCAAAGGTCAGAGGGTTCTCAAGTTGTGAAAGAGAGAGAGTGATGAGGAAAGTATCCCAGACCCTCCCGAACTGCAGCCTCACTGTAGAGCACCAGAGGCAGCTGGGCAGGGACCTGGCAGCCCGCAGGAGTCGGGACGGGATGGGACAGATTCTGAAAGCACAGCAGGGAGTGTGAAACACCCAGAAGAAGGAGTGAGCAGCACACATCGGGGTCTAACCATGGGACAGAAAGTCAAGAGTAAGCCTGGGGGTAGAACAAAAGTTAAAACTGAGACTGGCCACACAGTTGCTCCTCTGAGGCAGGTAATGACACCTGCAGGTCATCATGCAAAAGGGAAAGTACCTTTTTCAGAGAGTGATTTGAACAGCTGGAGGGAGGAAGCAAAACTATTTAGGGAAAATCCTGAGAAGGTGGCTGAGAGATTTGAATTATTTGTGAAAAATCAGGATCAGATTGTTCAGACATAAATTTGATACTCTCAGAAGGGACAGAAACAGAAAATGAGCTTGTAATAAAAGCAGCAAGAAATCATGTGGAATGATAGATTACAACAAATGTTTTAATAAGAGACATAGATGAAATATTTCCAGTATTAAAACCTAACTGGGACCCGAACAACCCTGACCATTCTAAGTTATTGGATCAGTATAGAAGATTGGTCCAGGTGGGATTGTGAAGCCCTACACCCAAAGCAGTGAATTGGGCTGCCTTGTACCATGTAAGGCAAGGATGGGACGAGACCCCCACGGCATTCTTAGACACACTTAGAGCTGCCAGGAGAAAATACACTGCCCTGGATCCATCATTGTTGCAATATTATTAATATAAGAAATAAAGGGTCCTGTGGACGGGAGAGACACCAATGTGGTGTGTAGCAAAAGATGGTTTATTTAAAGAGACAAAAGCTTAAATAGTGGTTTCAAACTGTAACACTTCATAACATGTGACTTTCTTGACCAATCCTAAACAAGCCCTTCATTGCACATGTGTGATAGAGCACTTTATGGACTACAACTCCCAGGGTGCCTTTCTGGCCCCCTTCCTGTAACCCAAAACACCACATCTCCCCTGTCTTTATTACAACAAGATACAGAACAGTCCAATTTTGAAATCCTTTAGTTACCTACTTTTTAACAGAACATTTTTCATTTGACATAGTAACCTTATTACTTGCATGGCCTTTATGGACTTGCAAATTGCAGCAAGTCTTTACTTAAACCTTATTTACCTAAGGGATTCCTGCAATTGGGTAGAACAAAACTTTATTGAACAAAGACCTTATTTACCTAAGGGTCTCATGCAACTGGATAGAACAAAAACTTTATTATCTGAGGGCCTATATATAACTGGGGAAAACTTACTTCAAGAAGGAAGGTTTAGGGGAGGACGCCTTGTTCTCAGCTGTTCCCTATTAGGGTGATGTGGCAGAGGTAGTGTTTGTTGTGTGAGTGTGCTTGTTCCAGGCATATGGCATAAGGTGCATTTTGGTTCACATACATTCCTACATTCACACCATCTCTCTCTCACTCATTCTTAGGCGGCCGCCTCAATCTCTCCTCGTTCATGCAAACCTGTAATCTGTATTTTGTCTTCATTTTTCAGCCACACATTTAAGATTTTAAGTAGTAATTGGTCATGAGCTTGTCAGTCCTGTTTTAAAGGGGAATTAGGATAAGGAATAGGCTTAGATAGGCTTAACAAACTTAAATGAGATCTGTTCTGATCCAGCACCTGCTTAGGCACATGTATATTCTCTTTCCCCCCTTTTTTGTTTCGAACACTAAAATTTAATTAATTCAAAGATAAAATATTGGTAAGAAATGTCCGCATTTCTGGGTTTGTATGTAGAAAAATGAATAGATAAGTCACTATTACAATTTGTAAATGCAGCTTGAAATCCAGTGTCTTCTGTGAGAAGTCAATTTAAGCTGCTCATTCCAAGTCGTCTCTGGTTTTTTGAGGTGTAGGCAGTCTTCAGCTTTTGTCTGGCTGCTTCTTCTACCTTTAACAAAAAGGTTGTAATTTTGTTATTAATAGTTCAGTCAGTTTTAAGTGATTATTGTGGCAGAAACAGATGTGAGTTAGGTAATTTCAGACCTTTTGGAAGCTAAAGGCTTAATGATGATTTTTTGTGTATACTGTAAACTCTTTCCTTGGACAACAGAATATTTGTATGTATTAATTAATAAAAAATAGAAATACTTAAAGATGCTAACTATATTACTTGAACAAGATAGTTATAAAAGTTAAACTTATGTAGATGCACAGCATGCAGCAGAGATGGCCAAGGGCTCTGGCAGGGCTGCAAGGCCCAAAGGCACCCAGGCCTTTGTGCCCTTGGCTCTGGCAGCTGCCTCTGCCACTCAGGCCACCACAAGCAACTTTCCTTTGTCTGCCTGCACTCCTGGCCTGCAAGGATCTGCTCGAAGGAGTCCCTGGGGAGGCTTTGTCAGTGCCTGCCCTCAGTGGGGCCCAGCAATGCTTCAAGGGACTGGGAGTTTGGCTTCTGACTTCTTGAGCAGCTTCTTCAATCTTCTCTCACTACCTCAGGATGATGGACTCTGTCTGCTAAACACACCATGGGGCTCATTAAAATACAGAAATCCCTCAGGATCTCTTTGTCTTCTTTTAATTGTCTTCAAGGCAATTTCCAAACAACTCTTCAAAGTTTGTACTTTTTGTTTGTTTTTTTTTTTTAATTCCAGGATGGATATTTTTCCATTTAGTGGAGAGGTGATAGAGGTGTTCTCCAAGTGATCTTGATGTTGAGTGTCTCCTCAGGAGATCCAGACTGACCCTGTGTGATCAGCCTTGCTCCTCACCCCCCAGTCTCACCAGTTCTGACATGGCCCATCTGGGACTGACATCACCCTTCTTGCATTAGACTTTGAGCTCTGCAGCTGGATGTTCCAGCCCCACGGCACCGTCTCCCACCTGCTCTCCTTAGAGCTCTGCTTGCACACAGGCCCAGGAAAAGTTTTCCTCTTTGTAAGAAAAGACAAGAAATATAAAGCATGAATAACCTCCCTAAACACCCAAACACCTGTAAGCACATGCTCAGCACAAGCTCCCCCTGATGATGTTACCTTTCTATGAGGGACAGCGTTATCAGAAAGGTTTCTCACAGGTTGATACAAAAGCATTGATAGAAACACAATTCAGGAGCTTGCTGCATCGGTTCTTTAGGATACATGCCCGGAACAAAGACAGGTACAACAGTCATTCAGACACTACAAAACATCTTTATTGCAGTGAGAGTAAAAAAACACTATTAGCAAAGAGAATGAAAAGCTAAACAAGAATACAAGAAAAACTACTTTATCTATTGGAGTTCATATGATAATACGAACAGCCTCTGTTACAGTATTAGCTTATAAAAAGGGAATTAAAGGGATTTCAAAAGGGATTTAAAATGTTTGTTTTCTCGGTTGCTTCCTATCAATAAACTGTGCTCACCTGCACAGACAGGCCAGGCCTACCAGGCTCTGCAGGGCTGGTCGGTGCCCGTGCTTGGCGGGTGTCCCCGCGGAGCAGCACAGTGTGGATGGAAGGATGAGCATCGCTCCACCCAGCAGTGCTGACACCCCATTCCATCAGCTCTACATTACACTACGTAGGGCCAGGACGCAGCAGAAGGTGGTGCTTGAGTGGCAGCCAAACAGCGCCCGTTCATCACCTCATGGCAACAGTCTGGGCGTGCCCCACTGTAGGGCAAGGGGCCAACGACCCCTGCCCACATCATCTTCCTCTCCATCACCTTCCTCACCCCTATGGACGACCTGTACCATTGTGTTTCAAGGGGATTTGTATCTATCTTGCAGAATGTAACCAAGCCAAGGAGGAACTCAGCTCTGATAATAGGGGACATCCAGTTAACTTTGCTAAAAACACAATGGGTCTTACAGTTAACTTGTGAAATAAAGTTACATTGTACAATACTCTGACTGGTTTAACATCTTAATATACTCTTCTTCTCACCCCTCTATGCTCCATTGTTCATCTAAATGAAAAGTACCCCCTTACACTTGCTAAAGAGACAATCAGACTCCTGAAGACAAACAAGCTTTCATCTTCTTTCCCACATGCACAGGTGAGAGGGATCTGAATGGAGAAAGAGGAAGGAGAGGAGAAAACTGGGAAGGGCCTTTGTCCTGACAGTCTGTGTGACAAGATGACTGTCGAGATGGTCAGTGTGTCAGGACAGGTGTGAGGATATGAGAGATTAGGGAAACTCAATAGCCCAGATAACAGGCAGAACAGTGGTGCTGAAGCTCCAGGGGAAGAGCGAGACTCCTTTGGAATGTCCCTTTGAAAGGCCCTGGAATTGGTAGAGCTCTGCTGGGAGTGAAGACAAATCAAGGTGGCACCATCTGTGACAGGGCCAAAGTGCAGGCCAGGGAAGCTCAGGCTGCACAAGGTGCCTTTGGGGAGCAGTGAGACAGGGAAGGGCTGCAGGGGGTGACGTGTCTGGCACTGAAAGAGAAGAGCAGGAGCAGGGACTGTCCAAGGATAAATCAGGCCCCACCAGCCTGGTGGCCTTCAGGATGAAGTAACTGCCCTGGTGCACAGGGGAGGGCAGTGGATGTGTTTGAGCTCCACTTCAGCTCAGCTCTTGGCCTGGTTTCCCTCCATGCTCTTCCAGCCCAGTGAGGCCATCCCAGCCTGGATGGGCAGACAAAGAGAGGGGCAAAGGCCCAGCTGGGTGATGAGGCTGAGAGAGCAGAGGGGAAGGGCTCTCACCCTCCCTGCAGGGCATGGGGACATCCTGGGGTGTTGTGAAGCAGGACAAGGGACTGTCCTGGGACCTGGGCACTTGAACAGCTGTTCCATTGCCCAGAGCAGGCAGCTCTGCCCTGGTTGTTGATGGCACTGGACTGGGAAGATCATTGCTGGAGCTCAGGGAAGCCCTTCAGCAGAACCCTGGCTGGCCCCAAGAGCATCCTGTCAGCAACTTCATGGGAGAGAAGGACAAAGGCCAGGGCAGGCACTGGGACAGAGGGACACCTGCATGGGCAGGGACTGCCTGACTGGGCAGGAGAGCTGTGGAAATGGTTGTGCTGGGGGGCAGGGAGCAAACCATGATCCAGCAGAGATCCACACAGGCCAGTGGGAGCTGGGGCCAAAGGCAGCCAGCATGTCCTGCAGGGTTTGACCAGGATCCTCCCCAGAGGAGTGAGGGAAGCGAGTGTGTCCCTGCTCATCACCCCTTAGACCTCCTGCCCACTGTTTGGTCCTTTTGGGGCCCTTGGTTCAGGAGTGCTGGGCCTGGCTGGCAGAGGGTTCTCTTCCATTGGAGCAGCCCTTCTGGTTCCTGTGGAGCAGGGATTGCACACCATCGAGCTCTGCTCTGCTTCTCACTCTTCCTCCCAGTAAGTTCCTGGGTGTGCACAAGAAGCTGTGGGAGGAGAGGGACAGCCAACCTCACCTGATCCCACAGAGATTTGTAAAATCACATACAAGGGATCATCTGCAGAACCTGTTGTGGGACAGGGAGCCTAGAGGACATCATCCAGCACCATCTCCAAGTGCTTCCTGAAGCCTTCAGTGATGGGCACTGCACCACATGCCTTGGGTGTCAGGAATGAGTGGTTTGGGTGTTTTCAAGAATCACTGTCAAGGCAATTGGTAAAAAGCAGGTTTTAATATAAATGTGTGAAAGTGTGACCAAGTAGAGTTGGGTGACAAGGTTCACTCTATTTCTTACTACATGGATGAAGCAAACCCAGGAAAATCAGATTAAAGCTAATTTAGAATGAATTACACAGAGATCAGAGATGCAAAAGGAGCAATTTGTAAAGGTGTAAAAGTAAGGAGGCAAAAGAGATCAGTAGCACATAATCCTTGACCAATTTAATCCTTATAAAGGGATTCAATAGGATTTGCTACAATCATAACAGTGACAATTATTGATTCAATGTAACCACATTCAGAGCATAGTCAATGAACACACACACACACAGGGAGAGTTGTGAACCTCTGTGTGTGTAAAGGTACCTCTCAAAAATTCCCCCTGTTGTCAGGGAAACGTTCCTCTCAAATACCTTTGTGTTCCCAACAGACAAGGGTGGCAATTCAAGGAGTGTGTGTGTGTGTGTCTGTTATTGAGTATCAACCCAGGCCTCCTTGTCAGCAACAGTCTGCTGAATGTCACCAGCTTGAGGGTTCCCAAGCTCCAGGAGGCTCCAAGAGTTGTCCCACAAAGAGGAAGGTGATGGAACAGCCACTGTGGCCCAGGAGAGCTCAAAGGGCCTCACTCAGGACTGCTCTTGATAGAGTTGCAAGATGGTTGATTTTGGTCACCACTAAGTTTCCCTTCTGGCCATAACCCAGATCATAACCTGCAACCAGAACCACCATAATCACCCCGAAACTACATCCTAAAATGCCATATCCAGGTGCCATCTGAACACTTCCCGAGAGTCCAGTATCTCCATAGCAATCTCATAGGAATCTTATTCCAACGCCTAAACATTCAGTTTGAGAATTTTAGTAATATCTAATTTGAACCTCACCCAAGGCAACTCAAGGCCATTTCCTCTCTTGCTGTCACTAAAGGTCTGGCAGAAGAGACCGACCCCCCTTCCCCACTAAAACTCCTTTCAGGTCATTGTAGAGAGTGATGAGGTGCTCTCTGAGCCTCCTCTTCTGCAGACTAAAGAACCCCAGTTCCCTCAGCTGCTCCTCATCAGACAGGTTTTCCAGGCCCTTCCCCAGCTCCGTTCCCTTCTCTGGACACGCTCCAGCCCCTCCAGGGCCTTTTTGCACTGAGGGTAAGGGGTTTCTTTCCTGGAGGGCAGGGCTGTCGTTCGCTTGCAGGAGCCCCGTGCTGAAATTGCCAGTCCGACTGCCAAATTTGCATCTGGCCAAAGGTTCCTGCCAGACAAAAGGTGGCAGGACAGAAAGCTCTTGCTGCCCATGGAGTGCCCAGGGTGTCCCACACACTTCACCTGAAACCCGAATGTTACAGGCTTTCGTTCCCTTTGGAAAGGGCTGCTATTCGCTTGCAGGAGCCCTGTGCTAAAATTGCCAGTTCGACTCCCAAAATTGAATATGGATGAAAATTCCTCCCAGACAAAAGGTGGCAGGACAGAAAGCTCTTGCTGCCCATGGAGTGCCCAGGGTGTCCCACCAACTCACCTGAAACCCAAATATTATAGGCTTTCTTTCCTGGGGGAAAGGCCATGACATCAAAAAGGGCCCATGGCAGATGGGAGTGGCCTTCACTGTGGCATTCTGTGAGGTTGGTTCTTTGGTTCCCAGGGGCCATTCTGGAATGGAGAGGACAGGTCGTGAAATCATAATGGTGCCAAATGGCACATGAGTGTGGCTGCACTCTGGGGTGTGAGGCATTGGGTTTTTGGTTGCCAGGGGCTGTTCTGGAATGGAGACGACAGGCTGTGACATCACAAAGGGGCCCATGGCACACAGATGGGGTTTCACTTTGGGGGTGTAGGGTGTTGGTTCTTGGTTGCCAAGGGCTATTCCGGAATGGAGAGGGTAGGCTGTGACATCACAAAAGGGCCTCAAGCACATGGGTTGGTGTAGTGGGTTGACCCTGGCTGGATTTCAAACACCCACTAAAAGCTGCTACCTCCCCCTCCCTCTGCAACTCCACAGAGGAGAGAAAAAAAACAGCTGAGGATTCCTGAGTAGAGATAAGAGTGGGGAGAAAGTCACTTACTAATGGGCTAAACAGACTCAAAGTAGGGATAGTACTTACATTTATTACTAACAGGATAAAAACCAAAGAGTGAGAAATAAAATAGTCTTTAAAACACCTTCCCCCCACCCCTCCTTCCTTCTCAGCTCTCCCTCCTCTCCCCCAGCAGTTCAGGGGGACAGGGAAGGGGGTTGCAGTCAGGTGTTGTTTGAGTCCATCCCTCGGGCAGCAGCTCTTCCCACCCTGCTGTCCCGTGGGTCCCTCCTCCATGGGGTCAGTCCTTCAGGGATGAGCTGACCCGGCGTGGGTCCCCCACAGGGGCCACGAGTCCTACCTGGGAAAAACCTGCTCCAGCCTGGGCTTCCCTCTCCATGGGCCACAGGTCTCCTGCAGGACCCTGCTCCATCCTGGGCCTGCCCCGGGGTCACAGCCTCCTTCCTGCATCCCCCTGCTCCAGCGTGGGCTCCTCCACGGGCTGCAGGGGGGTCTGTGCACCCCGATGCTCCCCCAGGGGCTGCAGGGCCTCAGCTCTGAGTCCTTCCCCTGCTCCTGTGGGGTCCCTCCTGCCCCTCCTTCTGCACTGACCTTGGTGTCTGTGTTGTTATCCCATGTTCTCACAGCTCTTCCCAGGATGGAATTTTTTCTGTTCAACTCTCCTCCCTTCAGAAATATGTTATCCCAGAGGTGTTGCTGTCACTCCTAAGTGGCTCAGCCTTGGCCAGTGCCAGGAACTCCGTCCTGGAGCAGCTGGCATTGGCTCCATGGCACAGGGGAAGCTTCTGGCAGATTCTAACAGAAGTAACCCCTGTAGCCCCCCCACTACCAAAACCCAGCCACAGAAACCCACTGTCTTGTGCAGCTCTTTCTCCAAGCAGGTGGGAGTTGGTGCAAAGGACCTGAAACCTGCAGGCCCAGCCTTTAGTGGAGGAAGCTCAGATTTGCCCAAGGCTGCTTTGGGTCCCAGGGGTTGGATGAGGGAATGGTGGGGTGGGGATAGGGATAAATGATGGATTGTCAGACACATAGGGTGTTGATTTTTTTAACAATTCAGACTGAATTATGAAGAGCTTGGGATCAATATTGACTGGGGATTGCTGATATCAACCTAAAACCAGGAAAAAAAGCAAAGACGCCATAAAAGACATCTTTTTTCATTGTTTTAATAATACAATAGCTTCACTTTGAATGCACATCTGAGATCTGCCTAATTAACCACAAAAGAATTGAAGAGTTACAAGGAAATTATTCCCAGGGGCTGGTCTGGTTAAGATGCCATCACTGAGAAGAGAGTGTGGAGGAATGAGCAGACAAGGACACCATCCCTGGGGCTGGGGAAGCAGGAACTCAGAGTCACTGGTTCCAGGTGGCAAATGGACTGGGGGATGTTTCTGTGAGAGCCCATAACGGCTGTGCTGCTTTCAGGGGGAGTCCAGTTAAGTTTCTTCCCCATGGCCAGTGCAGGGCTGTGTTTTGGATTTGTGCTGAACTGAGGGTTGATAATCACAGAGTCACAGAATGTGCTGAGTTGGAAGGGACCCCCAAGGATCACCCTTAACCCTGCACAGGACCATCCCCAAGGGTCACACCATGAGCCTCAGAGGATCATCCAAACACTTCTTGAGCTCTGTCAGCCTTGGTGCTGTGCCCACTGCCCTGGGGAGCCTGTTCAGTGCCCAGCCACCCTCTGGGGGAAGAACCTTTTCCTAAGATCCACCCTAAAGTTCCCCTGACACAACTCCAGGCCATTCCCTCAGTCCTGTCCCTGGACCCTAAAGAGAACAGCTCAGGGCCTGCCCCTCCTCTGCCTTTCCCCAGGAAGTTGTGACTGCAGTGAGGTCTCTCCTCAGTCTCCTTTTCTCCAGCTGAACACACCAAGTGCCCTCAGTGTCCTCACACGCCTTCCCCTCCAGGCCCTTCCCCATCTTCATTGCCCTCCTTTGGACACTCTCCAATGGCTCAATCTCTCCCTTCCATTGTCTTCCCCCAAACTGCCCCAATCTTGCAGATGAGGCCGCCCCAGGGCAGAGCAGAGCGGGACAATCCCCTCCCTGATGCCCCCAGCACAGGCTTGGCCCTCCTGGTTGCCAGGGCACTGCTGACTCAGGGCCAACTGGCACCCACCAGCACCCCCAGGGCCCTTTCCCGGCACTGCTTCCCAGCCTCTCATTCCCAGTGTGTCCGTCCTGCCGGGGTTGCCCCATCCCAGGGCATAATTCGGCCCTTCCCCCTGGGGAAGTTCTCATGGCTCCTCAAGAACCGGGAGGTCATGGGATGTCAAAGAGCCACATGGAGCTAAAGGGACCTCTGGGGAACGTCATGGAGTCAAGGGCCAGTTGTGACACTGCAGAGCCTCATGGAACTAAAGGAGTTGTGGAGAACATCACGGTGATGAGGGAACACTGGGACATGCAGCTCCCAGTGGAATCAAAGGAGCTCCAAGACATTCTGGAAGTCATGGAACCAAAGGGGTCATTGTGACACTCCAGGGCCTCATGGAAGCAAAGGAAAACTGGGACACTGTAGATACTCGTGGAATAAAGGGGCCATTTGACACGTGGGCCCTCATGAAACCACAGGAGCCCAGAAACATTTTGGATCCTCAGGGAACCAAGGGGCCATTGTTCCACTGTGGAACCTCAGAGAATCAAGAGCCCAGTCTGACAAGGCAA
>NW_026088223.1:0-16782 GCF_022539395.1 Myiozetetes cayanensis
CCTCCTCCTTGGCCTCCTCTCTACCTCCTGGAAAAAGGCGCTTGCTGGCATCACAATGCCTGTGCCTCTCTCCAGCTCATCGAATGCACTGTTGCCCTGCCATGATGGTGCTCTGATGGAAAAAGGAAACCTGATGAGCTCCTTCTGTCCCGGCATCGGGCAGGTGCAGGGTGTCCCTGCTCTTCCCCCTGTGCCATTTCCAGCTCCTGCGTGAAGCTGAACCCGGGACTCATAGGACAGTGCAGGGCCAGGACTGCTGGGGCAGACCCTGCCACAGCACAGCACTTGCACCCCCTGTGTTGTGAGCCGGGAGAAGGACACCAACCTGAAGGGGATTGGGATCCCCGTCGTGAACATGTCCTTGATAAATGTCTGGTAAATGCAGAGGGGGCACTGGAGGGATGAAACACCAGAGCGCAGAGCCTGTCCCTGCAGGAGAAACACGAGCAGTGAAGAGTGAGGCCCTGGTGCTGCTGAGACACTGCTGAACCCCCCAGAGGAGTCCTCCTTGTCCCAGAGCTGGTTCGAAGGGCTGGGCTTTCTTGCTTGGGGTCTCGGCAAAGCTCCAGCAAACCTCGCCTGGCACGAATCTGCCTGCCATTGTCAGGCTCTCACCTTCTGTGCCGCCCGGGAGACTACATCTAGGATATTCCTTGGCAGAAAGCCCTGGAGTCCTACTTGACCCAGGGGGTGCTGAGGAAATGGTTGGCAAAACCTGCAGGAAAATGACACACACTGATGAGGAGAGAGTGGCAGGGATTGCCTATCAGAATACAGAGGAAGCACACGGAGAACCTCACCAGGCAGAACTCGTGGGCACAAAGTTTCCTCTTCGCAGATGTCCGGGTCAGTGTCTGATCGCTGGCACAACAGGCATGCTGCAGGGGAGAGAGACAATGGCCCCGGGCATGGCACCTCTGCTGCCCGCCCTGAAAACCCTTTTCCAGGCTGCGGGAGGGGCACTTTGCTCTCACCTCTCTCCCTCACTTTGGGGGCCTCCTCCTCCCTGTCTGACGTAGAACGTTTCAGTGGTGGGTCCCTGTCTCACCGTCTGAGCGGTGAGTGGGGCTCTCAGCACTGGGTGTTCTAACGCGGCTCGTGTCACGGCGACTTCTGGATCCTCTGGATGAATTTGAGGTCCGACGCTGCTGGCGGGAGTGGTGTTGCCTTTGGGAAGTGCTGGCTGCTGTCTCCCTTGAGTTTCTCCTCCCAGCACTCGGTGCTGGAGTGCAGTTCCTGTCACGGGGACTTCTGGACCGGCCAGATGGATTTGGGGTCTGACGTTGCCGGCAGGAGCGGTTTCGCCGGCGGGATGTCCCCGATGCTTCCTGGCTGGGTGTGCAGCTCCCAGCACTTGGTGCTCTCACACAGTTTCTGTCACGGCGACTTCTGGAGCGGCCAGATGGATGTGGGGTCTGACGTTGTTGGCGGAAGCGATTGTGTGTGCGGGATGTCCTCGGTGTTTCCTGGCTGCGGCTGCACCTCCCAGCACTCGGTGCTCTCACATGGCTCCGGTCACGGAGACTTCTGGACTGGCCAGAAGGATTTGGGGTCTGACTTTGCAGGCGGGAGCGGTTTCGCCTGCGGGATTCCCCTGATTGTGTCAGCCTGGGCCGACGCCTCCCGGGACTTGGTTCTGGCACATGGGTCCTGTTGTGGGGACTTCGGGACCGAAGCTGTGGACTGCGCGCCCGACGTTGCCGGCGGGAGTGGTTTCGCCGGCGGTCAGGCCTCCGACCGCTGGAGCAGCTGCTGTCCTCAGTGTCGGGGAAGCTGCTGTGGGACGACCCCGACGTTACCTGACTGTCAGGGCTAGAGCTGCTCATCTCCTGTGAGGGAGATTCCAGAGATTGCTCCGATGTTGACTGTGGGTTGGTGTGGAGGTTGCTGGTCTCTGATGCTGAAGACCGAAGGGATGGCACCTGGTTGCTGGTGCTGGGACTGATGGTGTCCAGTGTTGGAGAACTGGGAGAGAGCCCTGACAACTCCAGGCTGCCTGTGTTGGGGCTGATGGTCTCGGGTTCTCTGGAGACCTCTGAAGGCTCCAATCCTGACTGCCTGGCCGTGCTGGGGCCAGCAAGCTCCGAGTCATCTCTGGAGGCTGGAAGGGGAAGCAGGAATGTCAAGGCCACCCCAAGCCCGGGACAGAATAAGCCAGAGCAGCGCCCCTGGTTGTCCTGGAGCAGACAGGCTCTGCCAAGCACAGCCTGGGCACCCCCTGCCAGGTGCAGGGGCACCCACTGCCAGGTGCAGGGGCACCTGGCCCAGGCTCACCAGGTTGCTTTGCCTCTTACCTGTGCCCAAACCAGCACAGCCATCACATTCCCATCGGGTTATGCTGTTTCTCAAGCCAGAGCAGTGTCTGTGAGTGCCCTCGGCAGCACAGGAGGAGCACAGGAGCAGTTCCCAGGGCCTGGGGAAGCAAACAGGTTCATGGAGCTGAGGACAAAGTGTCCAAAGCATGGGATTATTTGGCTGAGCTCTTCTACTGGGTCCATCAGGCACAAGTTCTGGCAAGCCCCAGAATGCATCTTTGACAACTTACCCCTCCTCCTCGGCCTCCTCTCTACCTCCTGGAAAAAGGCACTCGCTGGCATCACAATGCCTGTGCCTCTCTCCTAGATCGGCAAATGCATTAAAGCCCATCCATGATGGTGGTCTGATGGAAAAAGGAAACCTGATGAGCTCCTTCTGCCCCGGCATCGGGCAGGTGCAGGGAGTCCCTGCTCTTCCCCCTGTGCCATTTCCAGCTCCTGCGTGAAGCTGAACCCGGGATTCACAGAGCAGTGCAGGGCCAGGACTGCTGAGGCAGACCCTGCCACAGCACAGCACTTGCACCCCCTGTGTTGTGAGCCGGGCAGAAGGACACCAACCTGAAGGGGATTCGGATCCCCATGGTGAACATGTCTATGAGAAAGTCCTGCCTGTTCCTGCAGAGGGGGCACTGGAGCGATAAAAAACCAGCATGCAGAGCCTGTCCCTGCAGGAGAAACACGAGCAGTGCGAGTGAGGCCCTGGTGCTGCTGAGCCCCTGCTGACCCCCCCCCGGGGGTGAGGGAACCACTCCTACTTGAATACAATCCCTGTGGAACCAGGCGGTTTTGCACGCTGGGCACACCATGGTTTTGAAGGTCTTTCTGTCCTCCACGGGCTCCATGCAGATGAGGCAATTGGTGCCCGGCTCCGGAGTCGCCTCCACTTCCTGCTCTGGGCTGTGTGTGGGGCAGAAGGACCTGGGGGGAAACAGGGTGGGTGAGTTGAGAAGTGATGGGCCCTTCCCTGGTGATGGCCAGCAGGGGACAGGAGGTACCTGTATGGTCTGATGAACTGGGTGACACATCCTCCCTGCTTGGCACAGGGCAGGTGGAAGCTCAGGTCACAGTCGGTTTCACAGCAGGTGATGGTGGCCCCGCTCTGGCCACAGATGCAGCAGCTCTGGAAAGAGCAGAGCAGCCCCATCAGCAGCAGCCTCAGGGCCTCCTCCTTGTCCCAGAGCTGCTTGTAAAGGCTGGGCTTTTTTGCTTGGGGTCTGGGCTAAGCTCCAACAAACCTCACCTGGCAGTGAACTTATCCTGACCATGTCAGGCTCTCACCTTCTGTGCTGCCCGAGAGACTACATCGAGGATATCCCTTGGGAGAAAAACCCTGTGTCCTACTCGATCAACTGGGTAGTGAGGAAGGTAGTTGGCAAAAAACTGCAGGAAAAATGACATGCACTGATGAGGAGAGTGGCAGGGACTGCCTATCATAATATGGAGGGAGCACACAAAGCAACTGACCAGGCAGAACTCGTGGGCACAGAGTCCATTCCTATGAACTTTTTCTCCATAGATGTCTGGGTCAGCGTCTGATCGTCCACACAGCAGGCACGCTGGAGGGGAGAGAGACAATGGCCCCGGGCTTGGCACCTCTGCTGCCCGCCCTGACAGCCCCTCTGCCAGGCTGCAGGAGGGGCACTTGGCTCTCACCTGGCTCCCTCACTTCAGGGGCCTCCTCCTCCCTGTCTGACATGGGACGTGTCAGCGGTGGGTCCCTGTCTCACCGTCCCACCATGAGTGCACCTGCCAGCACTGGGTGCTCGAACACAGCTCCTGTCACGACGACTCGTGGATCTGCTGTACGAATCTGGGCTGTGATGCTGCTCTTGGGAGTGGTTTTGCCTGCAGTCAGGCTGTTTCTGGGAAGCTGCTGTGGGATGACCCCAATGTTACCTGACTGTCAGGGTGGGGCTGTTTTTCTCCTGTGAGGGAGATTGCAGAGACTGCTCCAATGTTGCCTGTTGGTTGATGTGGTGGTTGTTGGTACTGGGGTGATGGTCTTGTGTTCTGTGGAGTCGTCAGAAGAGTCCTTCATGAGGGCAACAAGCTCTGAGTCTGCAGTGGAGGCTGAAAGAGGAAGCAGTAAGTTGAAGGCCACCTGAGGCCCTAGGCAGGATAGGCCAGAGCAGAGCCCCCAGCCCTCCTGGAGCAGACAGGCTCTGCCAAGCCCAGCCTCGACATCCGTTGCCAGGCTTAGGACAGCCATCATATTCTCATCTGGTTATGCTGCCTCTCAGGCCACAGCAGTGTCTGCGGGTGCCCTCGGCAGCACAGGAGGAGCACAGGAGCAGTTCCCAGGGCCTGGGACGCAGCTTTGGCAACTTACCCCTCCTCCTCGGCCTCCTCTCTGCCTCCTGGAAAAAGGCGCTTGCTGGCATCACAATGCCTGTGCCTCTCTTCGAGCTCGGCAAATGCCGTATTGTCCTCCCATGATGGTGCTCTGACGGAAAAAGGAAACCTGATGAGCTCCTTCTGCCCCGGCATCGGGCAGGTGCAGGGTGTCCCTGCTCTTCCCCCTGTGCCATTTCCAGCTCCTGCGTGAAGCTGAACCCGGGACTCACAGAACAGTGCAGGGCCAGGACTGCTGGGGCAGACCCTGCCACAGCACAGCACTTGCACCCCCTGTGTTGTGAGCCGGGAGAAGGACACCAACCTGAAGGGGATGCGGATCCCCGTCGTGAACATGTCCTTGATAAATGTCTGATAAATGCAGAGGGGGCACTGGAGGGATGAAACACCAGAGCGCAGAGCCTGTCCCTGCAGGAGAAACACAAGCAGTGAAGAGTGAGGCCCTGGTGCTGCTGAGACACTGCTGAACCCCCCAGAGGAGTCCTCCTTGTCCCAGAGCTGGTTCGAAGGGCTGGGCTTTCTTGCTTGGGGTCTCGGCAAAGCTCCAGCAAACCTCGCCTGGCACGAATCTGCCTGCTCTTGTCAGGCTCTCACCTTCTGTGCCACCCGGGAGACTACATCTAGGATATTCCTTGGCAGAAAGCCCTGGAGTCCTACTTGACCCAGGGGGTGCTGAGGAAATGGTTGGCAAAACCTGCAGGAAAATGACACACACTGATGAGGAGAGAGTGGCAGGGATTGCCTATCAGAATACGGAGGAAGCACACGGAGAACCTCACCAGGCAGAACTCGTGGGCACAAAGTTTCCTCTTCGCAGATGTCCGGGTCAGTGTCTGATCGCTGGCACAACAGGCATGCTGCAGGGGAGAGAGACAATGGCCCCGGGCATGGCACCTCTGCTGCCCGCCCTGAAAACCCTTTTCCAGGCTGTGGGAGGGGCACTTTGCTCTCACCTCTCTCCCTCACTTTGGGGGCCTCCTCCTCCCTGTCTGACGTAGAACGTTTCAGTGGTGGGTCCCTGTCTCACCGTCTGAGCGGTGAGTGGGGCTCCCAGCACTGGGTGTTCTAACGCGGCTCGTGTCACGGCGACTTCTGGATCCTCTGGATGAATTTGAGGTCCGACGCTGCTGGCGGGAGTGGTGTTGCCTTTGGGAAGTGCTGGCTGCTGTCTCCCTCGAGTTTCTCCTCCCAGCACTCGGTGCTGGAGTGCAGTTCCTGTCACGGGGACTTCTGGACCGGCCAGATGGATTTGGGGTCTGACGTTGCCGGCAGGAGCGGTTTCGCCGGCGGGATGTCCCCGATGCTTCCTGGCTGGGTGTGCAGCTCCCAGCACTTGGTGCTCTCACACAGTTTCTGTCACGGCGACTTCTGGAGCGGCCAGATGGATGTGGGGTCTGACGTTGTTGGCGGAAGCGATTGTGTGTGTGGGATGTCCTCGGTGTTTCCTGGCTGCGGCTGCACCTCCCAGCACTCGGTGCTCTCACATGGCTCCGGTCACGGAGACTTCTGGACTGGCCAGAAGGATTTGGGGTCTGACTTTGCAGGCGGGAGCGGTTTCGCCTGCGGGATTCCCCTGATTGTGTCAGCCTGGGCCGACGCCTCCCGGGACTTGGTTCTGGCACATGGGTCCTGTTGTGGGGACTTCGGGACCGAAGCTGTGGACTGCGCGCCCGACGTTGCCGGCGGGAGTGGTTTCGCCGGCGGTCAGGCCTCCGACCGCTGGAGCAGCTGCTGTCCTCAGTGTCGGGGAAGCTGCTGTGGGACGACCCCGACGTTACCTGACTGTCAGGGCTAGAGCTGCTCATCTCCTGTGAGGGAGATTCCAGAGATTGCTCCGATGTTGACTGTGGGTTGGTGTGGAGGTTGCTGGTCTCTGATGCTGAAGACCGAAGGGATGGCACCTGGTTGCTGGTGCTGGGACTGATGGTGTCCAGTGTTGGAGAACTGGGAGAGAGCCCTGACAACTCCAGGCTGCCTGTGTTGGGGCTGATGGTCTCGGGTTCTCTGGAGACCTCTGAAGGCTCCAATCCTGACTGCCTGGCCGTGCTGGGGCCAGCAAGCTCCGAGTCATCTCTGGAGGCTGGAAGGGGAAGCAGGAATGTCAAGGCCACCCCAAGCCCGGGACAGAATAAGCCAGAGCAGCGCCCCTGGCTGTCCTGGAGCAGACAGGCTCTGCCAAGCACAGCCTGGGCACCCCCTGCCAGGTGCAGGGGCACCCCCTGCCAGGTGCAGGGGCACCCACTGCCAGGTGCAGGGGCACCTGGCCCAGGCTCACCAGGTTGCTTTGCCTCTTACCTGTGCCCAAACCAGCACAGCCATCACATTCCCATCGGGTTATGCTGTTTCTCAAGCCAGAGCAGTGTCTGTGAGTGCCCTCGGCAGCACAGGAGGAGCACAGGAGCAGTTCCCAGGGCCTGGGGAAGCAAACGGGTTCATGGAGCTGAGCTCTTCTACTGGGTCCATCAGGCACAAGTTCTGGCAAGCCCCAGAATGCATCTTTGACAACTTACCCCTCCTCCTCGGCCTCCTCTCTACCTCCTGGAAAAAGGCACTCGCTGGCATCACAATGCCTGTGCCTCTCTCCTAGATCGGCAAATGCATTAAAGCCCATCCATGATGGTGGTCTGATGGAAAAAGGAAACCTGATGAGCTGTCTCTGCCCCAGCATCGGGCAGGTGCAGGGTGTCCCTGCTCTTCCCCCTGTGCCATTTCCAGCTCCTGCGTGAAGCTGAACCCGGGACTCACAGAACAGTGCAGGGCCAGGACTGCTGGGGCAGACCCTGCCACAGCACAGCACTTGCACCCCCTGTGTTGTGAGCCGGGCAGAAGGACACCAACCTGAAGGGGATTCGGATCTCCATGGTGAACATGTCCTTGATAAATGCCTGATTGTTCCTGCAGAGGGGGCACTGGAGCGATAAAAAACCAGCATGCAGAGCCTGTCCCTGCAGGAGAAACACGAGCAGTGCGAGTGAGGCCCTGGTGCTGCTGAGCCCCTGCTGATCCCCCCCGGGGGTGAGGGAACCACTCCTACTTGAATACAATCCCTGTGGAACCAGGCGGTTTTGCACGCTGGGCACACCATGGTTTTGAAGGTCTTTCTGTCCTCCACGGCCTCCAGGCAGATGAGGCAATTGGTGCCCGGCTCCGGAGTCGCCTCCACTTCCTGCTCTGGGCTGTGTGTGGGGCAGAAGGACCTGGGGGGAAAAGGGGTGGGTGAGGAGAGAAGTGATGGGCCCTTTCCCTGGTGATGGCCAGCAGGAGACAGGAGGTACCTGTATGGTCTGATGAACTGGGTGACACATCCTCCCTGCTTGGCACAGGGCAGGTGGAAGTTCAGGTCACAGTCAGTTTCACAGCAGGCGATGGTGGCCCCGCTCTGGCCACAGACGCAGCAGCTCTGGAAAGAGCAGAGCAGCCCCATCAGCAGCAGCCTCAGGGCCTCCTCCTTGTCCCAGAGCTGGCTGGAAGGGCTGGGGTTTTCTTGCTTGGGGTCTGGGCTAAGCTCCAGCAAACCTCGCCTGGCAGTGAACTTATCCTGACCATGTCAGGCTCTCACCTTCTGTGCTGCCCGAGAGACTACATCGAGGATATCCCTTGGGAGAAAAACCCTGTGTCCTACTCGATCAACTGGGTAGTGAGGAAGGTAGCTGGCAAAAAACTGCAGGAAAAATGACATGCACTGATGAGGAGAGAGTGGCAGGGACTGCCTATCATAATATGGAGGGAGCACACAAAGCAACTGACCAGGCAGAACTCGTGGGCACAGAGTCCATTCCTATGAACTTTTTCTCCACAGATGTCCGGGTCAGCGTCTGATCGTCCACACAGCAGGCACGCTGGAGGGGAGAGAGACAATGGCCCCGGGCATGGCACCTCTGCTGCCCGCCCTGACAGCCCCTCTGCCAGGCTGCAGGAGGGGCACTTGGCTCTCACCTGGCTCCCTCACTTCAGGGGCCTCCTCCTCCCTGTCTGACATGGGACGTGTCAGCGGTGGGTCCCTGTCTCACCGTCCCACCATGAGTGCACCTGCCAGCATTGGGTGCTCGAACACAGCTCCTGTCACGACGACTCGTGGATCTGCTGTACGAATCTGGGCTGTGATGCTGCTCTTGGGAGTGGTTTTGCCTGCAGTCAGGCTGTTTCTGGGAAGCTGCTGTGGGATGACCCCAATGTTACCTGACTGTCAGGGTGGGGCTGTTTTTCTCCTGTGAGGGAGATTGCAGAGACTGCTCCAATGTTGCCTGTTGGTTGATGTGGTGGTTGTTGGTACTGGGGTGATGGTCTCGTGTTCTGTGGAGTGGTCAGAAGAGTCCTTCATGAGGGCAACAAGCTCTGAGTCTGCAGTGGAGGCTGAAAGAGGAAGCAGTAAGTTGAAGGCCACCTGAGGCCCTAGGCAGGATAGGCCAGAGCAGAGCCCCCAGCCCTCCTGGAGTAGACAGGCTCTGCCAAGCCCAGCCTTGACATCCGTTGCCAGGCTTAGGACAGCCATCATATTCTCGTCTGGTTATGCTGCCTCTCAGGCCACAGCAGTGTCTGCGGGTGCCCTCGGCAGCACAGGAGGAGCACAGGAGCAGTTCCCAGGGCCTGGGACGCAGCTTTGGCAACTTACCCCTCCTCCTTGGCCTCCTCTCTACCTCCTGGAAAAAGGCGCTTGCTGGCATCACAATGCCTGTGCCTCTCTCCAGCTCATCGAATGCACTGTTGCCCTGCCATGATGGTGCTCTGATGGAAAAAGGAAACCAGATGAGCTCCTTCTGCCCCGGCATCGGGCAGGTGCAGGGTGTCCCTGCTCTTCCCCCTGTGCCATTTCCAGCTCCTGTGTGAAGCTGAACCCGGGACTCACAGGACAGTGCAGGGCCAGGACTGCTGGGGCAGACCCTGCCACAGCACAGCACTTGCACCCCCTGTGTTGTGAGCCGGGAGAAGGACACCAACCTGAAGGGGATTGGGATCCCCGTCGTGAACATGTCCTTGATAAATGTCTGATAAATGCAGAGGGGGCACTGGAGGGATGAAACACCAGAGCGCAGAGCCTGTCCCTGCAGGAGAAACACGAGCAGTGAAGAGTGAGGCCCTGGTGCTGCTGAGACACTGCTGAACCCCCCAGAGGAGTCCTCCTTGTCCCAGAGCTGGTTCGAAGGGCTGGGCTTTCTTGCTTGGGGTCTCGGCGAAGCTCCAGCAAACCTCGCCTGGCACAAATCTGCCTGCTCTTGTCAGGCTCTCACCTTCTGTGCCGCCCGGGAGACTACATCTAGGATATTCCTTGGCAGAAAGCCCTGGAGTCCTACTTGACCCAGGGGGTGCTGAGGAAATGGTTGGCAAAACCTGCAGGAAAATGACACACACTGATGAGGAGAGAGTGGCAGGGATTGCCTATCAGAATACAGAGGAAGCACACGGAGAACCTCACCAGGCAGAACTCGTGGGCACAAAGTTTCCTCTTCGCAGATGTCCGGGTCAGTGTCTGATCGCTGGCTCAACAGGCATGCTGCAGGGGAGAGAGACAATGGCCCCGGGCATGGCACCTCTGCTGCCCGCCCTGAAAACCCTTTTCCAGGCTGTGGGAGGGGCACTTTGCTCTCACCTCTCTCCCTCACTTTGGGGGCCTCCTCCTCCCTGTCTGACGTAGAACGTTTCAGTGGTGGGTCCCTGTCTCACCGTCTGAGTGGTGAGTGGGGCTCTCAGCACTGGGTGTTCTAACGCGGCTCGTGTCACGGCGACTTCTGGATCCTCTGGATGAATCTGAGGTCCGACGCTGCTGGCGGGAGTGGTGTTGCCTTTGGGAAGTGCTGGCTGCTGTCTCCCTCGAGTTTCTCCTCCCAGCACTCGGTGCTGGAGTGCAGTTCCTGTCACGGGGACTTCTGGACCGGCCAGATGGATTTGGGGTCTGACGTTGCCGGCAGGAGCGGTTTCGCCGGCGGGATGTCCCCGATGCTTCCTGGCTGGGTGTGCAGCTCCCAGCACTTGGTGCTCTCACACAGTTTCTGTCACGGCGACTTCTGGAGCGGCCAGATGGATGTGGGGTCTGACGTTGTTGGCGGAAGCGATTGTGTGTGCGGGATGTCCTCGGTGTTTCCTGGCTGCGGCTGCACCTCCCAGCACTCGGTGCTCTCACATGGCTCCGGTCATGGAGACTTCTGGACTGGCCAGAAGGATTTGGGGTCTGACTTTGCAGGCGGGAGCGGTTTCGCCTGCGGGATTCCCCTGATTGTGTCAGCCTGGGCCGACGCCTCCCGGGACTTGGTTCTGGCACATGGGTCCTGTTGTGGGGACTTCGGGACCGAAGCTGTGGACTGCGCGCCCGACGTTGCCGGCGGGAGTGGTTTCGCCGGCGGTCAGGCCTCCGACCGCTGGAGCAGCTGCTGTCCTCAGTGTCGGGGAAGCTGCTGTGGGACGACCCGACGTTACCTGACTGTCAGGGCTAGAGCTGCTCATCTCCTGTGAGGGAGATTCCAGAGATTGCTCCGATGTTGACTGTGGGTTGGTGTGGAGGTTGCTGGTCTCTGATGCTGAAGACCGAAGGGATGGCACCTGGTTGCTGGTGCTGGGACTGATGGTGTCCAGTGTTGGAGAACTGGGAGAGAGCCCTGACAACTCCAGGCTGCCTGTGTTGGGGCTGATGGTCTCGGGTTCTCTGGAGACCTCTGAAGGCTCCAATCCTGACTACCTGGCCGTGCTGGGGCCAGCAAGCTCCGAGTCATCTCTGGAGGCTGGAAGGGGAAGCAGGAATGTCAAGGCCACCCCAAGCCCGGGACAGAATAAGCCAGAGCAGCGCCCCTGGCTGTCCTGGAGCAGACAGGCTCTGCCAAGCACAGCCTGGGCACCCCCTGCCAGGTGCAGGGGCACCCCCTGCCAGGTGCAGGGGCACCCACTGCCAGGTGCAGGGGCACCTGGCCCAGGCTCACCAGGTTGCTTTGCCTCTTACCTGTGCCCAAACCAGCACAGCCATCACATTCCCATCGGGTTATGCTGTTTCTCAAGCCAGAGCAGTGTCTGTGAGTGCCCTCGGCAGCACAGGAGGAGCACAGGAGCAGTTCCCAGGGCCTGGGGAAGCAAACGGGTTCATGGAGCTGAGCTCTTCTACTGGGTCCATCAGGCACAAGTTCTGGCAAGCCCCAGGATGCAGCTTTGGCAACTTACCCCTCCTCCTCGGCCTCCTCTCTGCCTCCTGGAAAAAGGCACTCGCTGCCTGTGCCTCTCTCCTAGATCGGCAAATGCATTAAAGCCCATCCATGATG
Source organism: Myiozetetes cayanensis (assembly GCF_022539395.1). NCBI lineage: Eukaryota > Metazoa > Chordata > Aves > Passeriformes > Tyrannidae > Myiozetetes > Myiozetetes cayanensis. The sequence continues at coordinate 11,909 of NW_026088223.1, forward strand.
GTGGTCTGATGGAAAAAGGAAACCTGATGAGCTGTCTCTGCCCCAGCATCGGGCAGGTGCAGGGTGTCCCTGCTCTTCCCCCTGTGCCATTTCCAGCTCCTGCGTGAAGCTGAACCCGGGATTCACAGAACAGTGCAGGGCCAGGACTGCTGAGGCAGACCCTGCCACAGCACAGCACTTGCACCCCCTGTGTTGTGAGCCGGGCAGAAGGACACCAACCTGAAGGGGATGCGGATCCCCGTCGTGAACATGTCCTTGATAAATGCCTGATTGTTCCTGCAGAGGGGGCACTGGAGCGATAAAAAACCAGCATGCAGAGCCTGTCCCTGCAGGAGAAACACGAGTAGTGAGAGTGAGGCCCTGGTGCTGCTGAGCCCCTGCTGATCCCCCCCGGGGGTGAGGGAACCACTCCTACTTGAATACAATCCCTGTGGAACCAGGCGGTTTTGCACGCTGGGCACACCATGGTTTTGAAGGTCTTTCTGTCCTCCACGGGCTCCATGCAGATGAGGCAATTGGTGCCCGGCTCCGGAGTCGCCTCCACTTCCTGCTCTGGGCTGTGTGTGGGGCAGAAGGACCTGGGGGGAAACAGGGTGGGTGAGTTGAGAAGTGATGGGCCCTTCCCTGGTGGTGGCCAGCAGGAGACAGGAGGTACCTGTATGGTCTGATGAACTGGGTGACACATCCTCCCTGCTTGGCACAGGGCAGGTGGAAGCTCAGGTCACAGTCGGTTTCACAGCAGGTGATGGTGGCCCCACTCTGGCCACAGATGCAGCAGCTCTGGAAAGAGCAGAGCAGCCCCATCAGCAGCAGCCTCAGGGCCTCCTCCTTGTCCCAGAGCTGCTTGTAAAGGCTGGGCTTTTTTGCTTGGGGTCTGGGCTAAGCTCCAACAAACCCCACCTGGCAGTGAACTTATCCTGACCATGTCAGGCTCTCACCTTCTGTGCTGCCCGAGAGACTACATCTAGGATATCCCTTGGGAGAAAAACCCTGTGTCCTACTCGATCAACTGGGTAGTGAGGAAGGTAGTTGGCAAAAAACTGCAGGAAAAATGACACACACTGATGAGGAGAGTGGCAGGGACTGCCTATCATAATATGGAGGGAGCACACAAAGCAACTGACCAGGCAGAACTCGTGGGCACAGAGTCCATTCCTATGAACTTTTTCTCCACAGATGTCCGGGTCAGCGTCTGATCGTCCACACAGCAGGCACGCTGGAGGGGAGAGAGACAATGGCCCCGGGCATGGCACCTCTGCTGCCCGCCCTGACAGCCCCTCTGCCAGGCTGCAGGAGGGACACTTTGCTCTCACCTGGCTCCCTCACTTCAGGGGCCTCCTCGTCCTGGTCTGACATGGGACGTGTCAGCGGTGGGTCCCTGTCTCACCGTCTGAGCGGTGAGTGGGGCTCTCAGCACTGGGTGTTCTAACGCGGCTCGTGTCACGGCGACTTCTGGATCCTCTGGATGAATCTGAGGTCCGACGCTGCTGGCGGGAGTGGTGTTGCCTTTGGGAAGTGCTGGCTGCTGTCTCCTCGAGTTTCTCCTCCCAGCACTCGGTGCTGGAGTGCAGTTCCTGTCACGGGACTTCTGGACCGGCCAGATGGATTTGGGGTCTGACATTGCCGGCAGGAGCGGTTTCGCCGGCGGGATGTCCCCGATGCTTCCTGGCTGGGTGTGCAGCTCCCAGCACTTGGTGCTCTCACACAGTTTCTGTCACGGCGACTTCTGGAGCGGCCAGATGGATGTGGGGTCTGACGTTGTTGGCGGAAGCGATTGTGTGTGCGGGATGTCCTCGGTGTTTCCTGGCTGCGGCTGCACCTCCCAGCACTCGGTGCTCTCACATGGCTCCGGTCATGGAGACTTCTGGGCTGGCCAGAAGGATTTGGGGTCTGACTTTGCAGGCGGGAGCGGTTTCGCCTGCGGGATTCCCCTGATTGTGTCAGCCTGGGCCGACGCCTCCCAGGACTTGGTTCTGGCACATGGGTCCTGTTGTGGGGACTTCGGGACCGAAGCTGTGGACTGCGCGCCCGACGTTGCCGGCGGGAGTGGTTTCGCCGGCGGTCAGGCCTCCGACCGCTGGAGCAGCTGCTGTCCTCAGTGTCGGGGAAGCTGCTGTGGGACGACCCCGACGTTACCTGACTGTCAGGGCTAGAGCTGCTCATCTCCTGTGAGGGAGATTCCAGAGATTGCTCCGATGTTGACTGTGGGTTGGTGTGGAGGTTGCTGGTCTCTGATGCTGAAGACCGAAGGGATGGCACCTGGTTGCTGGTGCTGGGACTGATGGTGTCCAGTGTTGGAGAACTGGGAGAGAGCCCTGACAACTCCAGGCTGCCTGTGTTGGGGCTGATGGTCTCGGGTTCTCTGGAGACCTCTGAAGGCTCCAATCCTGACTGCCTGGCCGTGCTGGGGCCAGCAAGCTCCGAGTCATCTCTGGAGGCTGGAAGGGGAAGCAGGAATGTCAAGGCCACCCCAAGCCCGGGACAGAATAAGCCAGAGCAGCGCCCCTGGCTGTCCTGGAGCAGACAGGCTCTGCCAAGCACAGCCTGGGCACCCCCTGCCAGGTGCAGGGGCACCCCCTGCCAGGTGCAGGGGCACCCACTGCCAGGTGCAGGGGCACCTGGCCCAGGCTCACCAGGTTGCTTTGCCTCTTACCTGTGCCCAAACCAGCACAGCCATCACATTCCCATCGGGTTATGCTGTTTCTCAAGCCAGAGCAGTGTCTGTGAGTGCCCTCGGCTGCACAGGAGGAGCACAGGAGCAGTTCCCAGGGCCTGGGGAAGCAAACAGGTTCATGGAGCTGAGGACAAAGTGTCCAAAGCATGGGATTATTTGGCTGAGCTCTTCTACTGGGTCCATCAGGCACAAGTTCTGGCAAGCCCCAGAATGCATCTTTGACAACTTACCCCTCCTCCTCGGCCTCCTCTCTACCTCCTGGAAAAAGGCACTCGCTGGCATCACAATGCCTGTGCCTCTCTTCGAGCTCGGCAAATGCCGTATTGTCCTCCCATGATGGTGGTCTGATGGAAAAAGGAAACCTGATGAGCTCCTTCTGCCCCGGCATCGGGCAGGTGCAGGGTGTCCCTGCTCTTCCCCCTGTGCCGTTTCCAGCTCCTGCGTGAAGCTGAACCCGGGATTCACAGAACAGTGCAGGGCCAGGACTGCTGAGGCAGACCCTGCCACAGCACAGCACTTGCACCCCCTGTGTTGTGAGCCGGGCAGAAGGACACCAACCTGAAGGGGATGCGGATCCCCATGGTGAACATGTCTATGAGAAAGTCCTGCCTGTTTCTGCAGAGGGGGCACTGGAAAGATGAAATACCAGAGCGCAGAGCCTGTCCCTGCAGGAGAAACACGAGTAGTGAGAGTGAGGCCCTGGTGCTGCTGAGCCCCTGCTGACCCCCCCCGGGGGTGAGGGAACCACTCCTACTTGAATACAATCCCTGTGGAACCAGGCGGTTTTGCACGCTGGGCACACCATGGTTTTGAAGGTCTTTCTGTCCTCCACGGGCTCCATGCAGATGAGGCAATTGGTGCCCGGCTCGGAGTCGCCTCCACTGCCTGCTTGGGGCTGTGTGTGGGGCAGAAGGACCTGGGGGGAAAAGGGGTGGGTGAGAAGAGAAGTGCTGGGCCCTTCCCTGGTGATGGCCAGCAGGGGACAGGAGGTACCTGTATGGTGTAATGAACTGGGTGACAAAGCCTCCCTGCTTGGCACAGGGCAGGTGGAAGCTCAGGTCACAGTCGGTTTCACAGCAGGTGATGGTGGCCCCACTCTGGCCACAGATGCAGCAGCTCTGGAAAGAGCAGAGCAGCCCCATCAGCAGCAGCCTCAGGGCCTCCTCCTTGTCCCAGAGCTGCTTGTAAAGGCTGGGTTTTTTGCTTGGGGTCTGGGCTAAGCTCCAGCAAACCCCACCTGGCAGTGAACTTATCCTGACCATGTCAGGCTCTCACCTTCTGTGCTGCCCGAGAGACTACATCTAGGATATCCCTTGGGAGAAAAACCCTGTGTCCTACTCGATCAACTGGGTAGTGAGGAAGGTAGTTGGCAAAAAACTGCAGGAAAAATGACATGCACTGATGAGAAGAGAGTTGCAGGGACTGCCTGTCAATATATGGAGAGAGCCCACAAAGCAACTCACCAGACAGAACACGTGGGCACAGAGCCCATGTTTCTGGATTTTTTCTCCACAGATGTCCGGGTCAGCGTCTGATCGTCCACACAGCAGGCACGCTGGAGGGGAGAGAGACAATGGCCCCGGGCATGGCACCTCTGCTGCCCGCCCTGACAGCCCCTCTGCCAGGCTGCAAGAGGGGACTTGGCTCTCACCTGGCTCCCTCACTTCGGGGGCCTCCTCGTCCTGGTCTGACATGGTGACTGTCAGCAGTGGGTCCCTGTCTCACCATCCCACCATGAGTGCACCTGCCAGCATTGGGTGCTCGAACACAGCTCCTGTCACGACGACTCGTGGATCTGCTGTACGAATCTGGGTTGTGATGCTGCTCTTGGGAGTGGTTTTGCCTGCAGTCAGGCTGTTTCTGGGAAGCTGCTGTGGGATGACCCCAATGTTACCTGACTGTCAGGGTGGGGCTGTTTTTCTCCTGTGAGGGAGATTGCAGAGACTGCTCCAATGTTGCCTGTTGGTTGATGTGGTGGTTGTTGGTACTGGGGTGATGGTCTCGTGTTCTGTGGAGTGGTCAGAAGAGTCCTTCATGAGGGCAACAAGCTCTGAGTCTGCAGTGGAGGCTGAAAGAGGAAGCAGTAAGTTGAAGGCCACCTGAGGCCCTAGGCAGGATAGGCCAGAGCAGAGCCCCCAGCCCTCCTGGAGTAGACAGGCTCTGCCAAGCCCAGCCTCGACATCCGTTGCCAGGCTTAGGG
>NW_026088224.1:0-16539 GCF_022539395.1 Myiozetetes cayanensis
AGGGACCTGCCTGAGAGATCCAGTTCCTGGGAGTAAAATGGTAAGATGGACTTCGTCAAATCCCGACTGAAGTCATCGATAAAATCACAACAATGGCCCCCCAACTAACAAGAAGGAAACACAAGCTTTCCTGGGTGCCATAGGTTTTTGGAGAATGCATATCCCCGAGTACAGCCAGATCGTAAGCCCTCTCTATCTGGTAACCCGCAAGAAGAATGATTTCCAGTGGGGTCCTGAACAACAGCAAGCATTTGAACAGATTAAACAGGAGATTGCCCATGCTGTAGCCCTTGGGCCAGTCAGAACGGGACCAGATGTGAAGAATGTGCTCTACTCTGAATCTGGGGATAACCTTTCCTGGAGCCTCTGGCAGAAGGTGCCTGGCGAGACCCGAGGTCGCCCACTTGGATTCTGGAGCCGAAGCTACAGAGGGTCGGAAACTAATTACACTCCAACAGAAAAGGAGATCCTAGCAGCTTATGAGGGAGTACAAGTTGCCTCAGAGTTGATTGGCACAGAAGAACAGCTCCTCCTGGCACCTCGGTTGCCGGTGTTGAGTTGGATGTTCAAAAGGAAGACGCCCTATACTCATCATGCCACTGATGCCACCTGGAGCAAATGGATCGCCCTGATCACGCAGCGCACCCGCATTGGAAACCCAATTCTAGAAATCATGACGAACTGGTCGGAAGGTGAGAATTTTAGTCTAGCAGAAGAAGAAGAAGAGCAGGTGGTACGGACAGAGGAAGTCCCAGCATACAACCAACTACCAGAAGAAGACATACGCTACGCACCCTTTACTGATGGTTCCTGCCGTATTGTAGGGATGAAACGTAAATGGAAAGGAACTGTATGGAGTCCCACATGACAAGTTGCAGAAACTATGGAAGGAGAGGGTGAATCAAGCCAATTCGCAGAGCTCAAAGCTGTCCAGTTGGCATTGGCCATTGCTGAACGAGAGAAGTGGCCAAAACTTTATCTCTACACGGACTCATGGATGGTGGCCAATGCCCTGTGGGGGTGGTTGGACAGATGGAAGAAGACCAATTGGAAACGTAGGGGAAAACCCATCTGGACCGCTGATATATGGCAAGACATTGCTACCCGGGGAGAGAAACTGATTGTGAGGGTCCACCATGTAGACGCCCACGTGACCAAAAATCGAACCAATGAAGAGCATCGCAACAATGAACGGGCAGACCGAGCTGCACAAGTTGAGGTGTCACAGGTGGACCTAGACTGGCAGCACAAAGGCAAACTGTTCTTAGCACAATGAGCCCATGATGCCGCTGGCCATCAAGGCAGAGATGCCACCTACAGATGGGCATGAGACCAAGGGGTGGATCTAACCATGGATGCTATCTCTCAGGTTATCCATGACTGTGAGACATGCGCTACCATTAAACAGGCTAAGAGACTGAAACCCCTGTGGTATGGTGAACCATTGAATAAATACAAGTATGGGGAGGCTTGGCAGGTTGATTATATCACACTGCCACAGACCCGTCAAGGTAAGCACTATGTGCTCACCATGGTGGAAGCCACCACTGGATGGCTGGAGACGCATCCGATGCCCCACGTCACGGCCAGAAATACCATTCTGGACCTCGAAAAATAGGTCCTGTGGCGGTACGGCACCCCAGAGCGGATTGAGTCAGATAATGGGACACACTTCAAGAACAGTTTAGTTACCACCTGGGCGAAAGAGCATGGCATTGAGTAGGTCTATCACATACCATACCATGCAGCAGTTGCCGGGAAGGTTGAACGGTGCAATGGACTGTTGAAGACTACCCTGAAAGCATTAGGTGGAGGGACTTTCAAACACTGGGATCAACACCTAGCAAAGGCTACATAGTTAGTCAACACTAGAGGTTCCGTCAATCAAGCTGACCCTGCCCAATCAGAGTCCCTTCACACTGTAGACAGGGACAAGGTCCCAGTGGTTCACATGAGAGGTATGTTTGGTAAAACAGTTTGGGTTAACCATGCCTCAAGAAAAGGCAAATCCATTCGTGGAGATGTCTTTGCCCAAGGACCTGGTTGCACATGGTGGATGATGCAAGAAGATGGAGAAACCCGGCGCATACCCCAAGGAGATATTATCTTAGAGTAAACAGGTCATAACTATACCTGTATTTGTATCTATATGTATTTGTGAATATGTACATAGTTTAGAATGATGTATGTATATGTGGAGTTAAAAAAAAAAAAAAAAAAAAGGTTCAATTTGATAGATGTATGGTGGTATGGGAAGGGAAAACAAAATTAGGGGTGGATAATGTCATAGTTCCGATTTTAGCAAGGAATTTTTCTTTCCCTTCACCCTGCCGTGTGTGTGTACTCTGTATGTGGGCCATTAGTTGAACAAAAGAATTGACCCCGGCCCACTAATGGTCGAGTTTAGTCTCCTTGACAACGAAGGGGGAGGAGTTGGCTGGTGTGTGACTGGAAGGGGGTGGAGGCTGGGGGGAGAACTCAGTCTCTCTGCCCTGAGGGGAGTCTGCTGCAGGTTGCAGACACTGCCGGGTTTCTTTGTCTTTTTTCCTGTCGGAGGGGAGTTTTTGCTGCTGCTCTCGACTCAGCTGTGGCTGGCTGCAGGCCCTGCTTACAACGGACCCTAATCAGCTGAAGTTTGTGAGTTTTCTTCCATTGGGAGAACTTTCTGTTTTATTGCTGTTGTTTTTCCTTCCCCTTCTTCCCCCCCCCTCACCTGGCGGCAACCAAGGATCTCACAGCGCCGCCTGGTGACGGGCACTGTACATTACAAGTTCTACTCCTCCAGTGATCCAACAGCGCCATCTGCTGACTACTATAGGACACTACAAGTTCTGCACCTTCATTAACCCAACAGCATCACCTGGTGAACGATACAGGACATTACAAATTTTGCATCTCCAGTGACCCGACGGCGCCCCCTGCTGACTGTGGTTGGAACTGCACCAAAGGGTGCTAAAAATTTAACTATTTAAATTTTCCTTTTGCCAGTTCATCAGTTTTGTTCTTGAAGGGGATTATCGGTGGGTATAGGAGTATTGCTTGGTTGTTTTACTTAGTTTTTTTTGTGTTCCTGTTGATACACACATACCTTTTAATAAAGGGTTGTTATTTTTTTGTTTTCCCTTTTCCATAACTTGTCTTCCTTCAATTGAAGCCTCTTAATTTCGGATTTATAATTGCTTAGAAAAAGAAGTTTGGGTCTTTTCCTCCTAATTCATCCTCAGCAAAAGACCCTTGTCCCATTTAAACTGGGACACATGCCTATGGGGTTGCCGCCGACAGCAGGATAGAGATATCTTCTTGTGGCAAGTGTAGAGGCTAATCCAGTCTTGCCCTCTGATGCTTTGTGTTTTCTCTTTTAATTATTTTTTTTTAATTGTTTTTTACAGAGATTGGAAACAAATTTCACAGCTTTCATTCAGTAGGTTGTATTCATATTCTTTTCAGGGTCATATGACTCTTTCTCATGCACACATTTAATGTTTTAATTTTTGTTGTCATGTTTTGTTCTTTGTGTTGCCACTGTTTTTCAGTACTGGTCTTTAGTATTGTTTTCTGGCACTGCCCCTTGGCACTGTTTCTTGATCTTGCACTTTGGTTATTCAGGCCTTGGTTGCCTCTTGCGCTTAGTTATTCACGCCCCCTCAGCCATTCATGTTTTCAAGAGGTTTAGATATTGTGGAGTTACCAGAAACAGGAAGAACCATTTTTTTCTGGGGGTTAAAACATGGTATTATTCTCATAAGTGTTCTTATATCGCTGGGGACCGGAGACCGCACCATTACCGCCCCCTCTCCCCTGGTTAGGGACCAGAGATGTCTCTCTGTTATCGCCCCCCTTTTGTCAGGACCGGAGACATCTCTCCGTTACCGGCCCCCACATTCGCTGGGACCGGAGACGTCTCTTCGTTACCATCCCCTTGGTAGGGACCGGAGACGTCTCTCCGTTACCGCCCCTTTGATTAGGGACTGGAGACGTATCTCCACGTCCCTCTTGGCCGCAGACCACTCTTGCGGACTTTTGCGACCACTTACCATTACTTGCCACTTTTTTGACACTAACCGCTGGTCAGTTAGGGTGCGGGAGTTGTGTATCTTTGTCTGGTGCTGCTCTGTCGCTTTAGTGTACTGGCCGGGTCCTTGGCCGGTACTTAAAGCATTTGTACGCACCGCTGGATTCTCAGCTGGCATCGCTTCCCCCACGCACGCGTTACTTGAGTTTAAAGTTAATAGAATCATAGAATTATAGAATTAATTGGGTTGGAAGAGATTTGTTAAGATTATTAAGTCCAATTCTCGATCCAACTTCACCGTGACTGCCAGATCATGGTCACATCCAGCCCCACTTCAAACACCTCCAGGGATGGTGAATTTATCACCTCCCTGAGCAGGCCATTCTAATGACTGATTACTCTACCTGCAAAGATTTTTTTTTTTTTTTAAACACTTGATTCAAACTTCCCCTGGCAGAGCTCAAGTTTGTGCCCTTTTGTCTCATTGTTGATTGCCTGGGAGAAGAGACTGACCCCCCCACCTGGCCACAATCTCTTCCCAGGTAGTTTCAGAGAGTGATGAGGTCACTCCTGAGTCCTTCCCTATGAGTAAATTGTAATCTCATTAGATCATCATTGTAGGCGAAATTCTACAGCACACTCTAGTTAGCAGGGTAAACTCGATTCACACTCAACTCCTCATGCGTGGCCAAGGATTCTCACATTCCAAATTCCTTTGTCAAATTTAAAATTCCGAACAAAGTCCCTCCAACACTCCAATTCTCTTTTTCGTCCTCCATACAACAATCCTCCCCATTTTTCTCTGCTTTCGCTCTTCTCATTTAACAACTTATCTCTTATCTAGACGTCCTTCACTCCCAAAGACTCTGATAATATCCAGTGCTCAGGGTGTTGTCTTTTAGTCTTTTACAACACTATCTCAATAATTTATTACTCCTTGTTTTCTCCCCCTCAGTTCTCTTATTTCTGCTTTCTGCCCTGACTGGCACACAGACCCCCTGTTGTTTTAACAATGCTTCCCCTTTCCACATCATTCCGTTCTGCCCTTTTTCTCACATGTTCAACCAACAAAAACTATCCTGTCATAGATCCCTTCAAAAACTTTTCTATTTTTCCTGTCAACTTTTATCTTTTTTTTTTTTTCAGCACTAGTCTCAAAAATGTCTACACAACATATGTTCCCACCCCCTCTCACACACGAGAGGTTTTAATACTTCAATTGTTCCAACAAATAATTTGTTAGTAAATTAGTTCACATTTCTTACTGCTTAAATAACACATTTCACTTATAAGTTATCCTCATGAGGTTTACACATTTATACACACACCATATACAATAAATACACTGTTTAAAAGTGTTGATTGTTCCTGAAAAATCTTGGAAGTTTCTGAGAGTTCCTCAGTTGTTCACATTCTTTTATCGTTTTATCGCTCCTGCACAGGGGACCCCCGCCCTGTTGCCCTCTCAGGCAAGGGACCCTTCCCCCCCGCCACTTCGGCAGGGCTGCGCCCCCCCTCCCGTGCCACTTCTAGCTAGGGGGACTTTCTTGCCCCTCCGCCGTCACTCATTGGGAGAAAAAAAAAAACAACCCTGAAACTTTTGTGTTAGGTGGCTGAGGTTTCTTGGGTTCCCGTGTCTCGTGACTGGGACTCCCTCTGTTTTTACAAGTCCCTTAGATGGCTCGGATCGGTTCCGCCAGCCGTTGTTCAGTGCCACCCGGGTCGGTGCACCAGGCGCACACACACACGCCGCCTGTGCCCAGCATTGTCCGGACTGGTGCACCGCACGCACACACACACGTCACCGCTGCCCAGCGCCATCCGGACCGCTTTGCTGTGCGGCCCTGTTGCTCGCCGCGGGTTTCCACCAGCCTTCCCAGGCTGACTCCACTGCCTTCTCTTGGTTAGCCTCGACCCTGGGGTGACCCCACACTGTTGTTTGTTTTACTCGCGTCTAGCCCCCCCCAGGCCAATTTCACTGCGCTGCCTGACCTCAGTGTCGTGGTTTTGCCCTGGCTCAATTTACTTTTATACCCCCTATACAATTACTATCAGTTGAGAGAAGGTTTATGCAGACAAAAAGAGACTGAATTGAAAAAAAAGTATGAGTATTTATTATTATTATCAAACTAAAATTAAAGAATTATATCTACAATAATTTTACTTAAGTAAAAGGTATTATGTATTTACAGAAGATACTTCTCCCCCCACCTCCCTTTATATTAGTCCAAGGAGGAGAAGCAGTCCTTTTCTGTTCTCGGAATTCCAGCTCTCTCTCTTTCCAGCAACTCTGCAGCACTTTTGTCGCAGTTGGAACTTCTTTATTTCTCTCTCATTCTGTGTTGGCCTTCAGGGCTGGGTCTACCCCCCTCCTGGGTTAAAACCGAAGGCTGGGGGTTACCCAGGTCCTGAAGGGTCTCCTTCCATAGGCTTGCAAGGGGACACTTGCTTACTATGGATCTTCTTCCACAGGGTTACAGGGGATAATGGTTTAAGAGTTCACCCCTGTTTCCCTATGGAGGTCCCTCCCCATGAGAGAACAGTCCTTGATTGACTTCTCGGCATGGGTCTAGTCTGGATCCCTTACTCGGATCCCAATATCCCACCTGAGCCATTTTCTGCTCCAGCGTAGGTTCTTTCAGGATCACAAATCTCCAGCACCAGCAGCATGGATCCCACACATGGATCCCAACATCCCTACCCGAACCGTTTCTCTGTTCCAGCGTAGGTCGTCATCCCCCTCAGGGTTATAAATCTTTAACAGCAACAGTATGGATCTCTCACTGAGATCCCAAGCTTATCTGAGCCGTCTCGCTTCAACATTAGCATCGATCCCTTTGAAAGTCACAAAGTCTTTAACAGGACTCTGCCTCATCCGAGCCGCTCCTGCTCCAGCATAAGGCTTTTCTCTTTCTGTTAAAGTCACAAATCTCTGGTGCATCCACAAGCTCCTCTGTGAGCCACATGGGGGGTCTCTTCACCCCAACAAACTTTCACAAGTGGCAGGGTTTTATTTTTCAGTCTTTACCCTGCTGAAGGGAAGGAGAGTGAAAGGAAGAAAAAAAAGCAGCTCTCCCCCCCTTCGAACTTTCCTTCTCTCTCCTGTTGCAGCTTCAGCTGCCAGCTTTGACCTTGGAAGTCCTGTTATCTCATGGCTGGAATTCTTCTGCAGTGATTTTTCATCTAAGCAGTTCGTCTTTTAAACTTTTTTTTTTCTTCACTCTCTCACAAGAGAGAAGGGAAGCTTCAGTACTACACCTGCCCCCCCCGGCCCAAGCCGGGGGAGGAGGGGGCCTTGGCCCTCCTCGGGCCCGCTACCCTTCTACATGGCTGCTGCTCTTAATTTCAACTGCACCACCAACCTTTCTCTTCCGTTTTCTTAAAGATGTAATTAGCAAAAGCGTCACTGAACTTTTTGATTGGTTTTTTGTCCAGAAATCACCTAAACAAAACCATCCTCAGCCCCAGGGATGGGCTGGTGGGCAAAACCACGACAATTCCCCCCTTCCTGCCCCCCCCAGCCCAAGCCGGGGAGGAGGGGGCCTTCTTGTTGTCAGGAAAGTGGACTTCAGCCTTCTTGTGTTGTGGAGATCGCAATTGCTTTTCCACGAAATCCACATCAACTACAAAGACAAGTTTCTTATTGGCTTCCTTCTGCTTCAGCTCTTTCACTCTAGCCTGAAGTTTGGAAGTGGGTTGTCTATCCCATTTCTTCATGTTCTCTCCCTGTTTGCACAGGTAGGACCACAGCTGATTACGTGATTCGCATTTAGGGCCCTTCCTTCTGTGTGTAGGGGGAGGAGTTGTTGACCAAGATCTGGACCAAGATCGAGACTGAGGTCGAGCTCGTGGTCTAGATCGCTTTACTGGTGTGTCTCTGTAGTCTCGGGAAACGCTGTCATCTCTGTCTTCATAGTCATCTTCACTCAGTCACGGATCGGCCTCACTCCAGACGCCGCGTGGATCCCCGCACTAGCTCGGCGCCACTTAAGGGTTTTTACCGGTCCTCCCCGCAGACACCCCGGCCCCTGACAGGTGTGGTTTTGGTTTTTTGTTAAATTTCTCTTATCGTGCTATTTTCACTGGTTTTGGATTATGCTTTTTGTGTTTAATGTTTTTCCCCATTTCTACCCCAGAGAGTATTTCATTCTTATGTCTCAACAAGCACTTCGTTCCTTCACTGGTCAAGTTCCTCGCGGAAGCTTGGAAATGCAGTTAGAAGAACTCCACTCTCGCCCCATGCTCAGTTGCACGTCTCATTCACACACACACATACACACACCCTGTAGTTTTAGCCCTCTTGAATTAAAATAGCCCTTACCAATTTTCATGTGTCCAATTTTTTCCTGCTTTCTTTGTTCTGCAGCCATCTGTCTCAGGGTCCTTTTGTTGCAGTCGCTCTGAAAAGAAGGCCCCCGTCCCAGAACCACCAAAATTTGGCAGGGTGCACCTTCCTGGTACATGGGTCTTCTTACCCAGAGCCACCGGATGAGGATCCCAGACGAGCCCCCAAATTGTTATAAGTTACTTTTTCTCTGGAATTTTGAAGACGGTAAAAATACCTGCAGGACAAAGAAATATAGTAAAAGATTTTTATTACAGCGCTTAGGTACCCATTTTAGCATTGGGTGCACCTTTGAATCATACAAAGAGCACACCGTTGTTTGAAAACTGTGGGTTTTTGTACCCTTTGGTATCAGTTGTTGAATATTCATTTACTGTCCGTTTATTGCCTTAAAAGGTAATTTCTCTGCTTTGGAAGTGGGTGTTACCTTTTGGCTGGTTGTAACATACCTCCCCTGGGCTCGTACAAGGGGGTCTTGCATCATACCCACGTTGCAAGACATGGAGGGTCTCTCTGTGTTTTCACATGGCACAGAGGAATACATTTTTATTCATGATTTGTTCCCTGTTCTTGGTCGCGAAAGATTCCCTGGTGAGAGGTCCAGATAGGACCCTTCACCTTACAGTCTCCATGGTACACCTATAAGTTAGTAAATATACAGAAATAGTTCTTTTGTTAGTACCCTCTGTTCATTTTCATTTGCTTGGAATAAAATCAGTTCCTCAATTTTTCACAGATTCGATGACCTGGCACATCGGATCCACAGAGGTATAGAGCTTTGGTGGATACTGGTGCACAGTGCACAGTGATGCCATCAATAGACAGGAGTTTGGAACATATCTGGATCTCTGGAGTGACAGGGGGATGCCAGGAATTATGGGTATTGGAGGCTGAAGTGAGTTTAACAGGGGACAAGTGAGAAAAGCACCCCATTCTCACTGGCCCAGAGACCCCTTATATCCTTGGCATTGATTACCTCAGGAGGGAATACTTCAAAGATCCCAAGGGGTATCAATGGGTTTTTGATGTAGCTGTGAGAGACAGCTCAGACTACAAACTTTGGAAACAACATCTTTAGAGGAAAAACCAATGCAGATGCAGTTTCCCGAAGTCAACACAGAAAAACACAGTTTAAACTCAGGCATCGCAGATTTATTGTACGGGAACTCCCTATGCTGTGTAAAATCTCATTCACCCCCCACGTGGCTTCCCTGGGTGGCTCCATCTCGATCCTGTTCACTGAGCCAGCCCCTGCCCCTGTTCTAACCCCAAGTTAGTGGGTTGTCCCACTTGTCTCTCTTCAGTTCCTGGGTTCTTATTGGGTCTTAATCTCCTGTCTCCTCCCGTTGGCTAGTCGAGTGGCCAAGCCCCTCCCTTCCTCCCAGCAGACTTATAAGCTGTGGGAAACTTGAATAAAGCCTCTTTGCTACAGGATTGCCTGCGTGCCGTGTTACTCTGCACTGGGCTTGCTGCAGCCTGATTCCATCCCTGAGAGATGGACAGCGGAGACCGTATCTCCCTCAAACCCTGTTATGTAGCTCCTGTGAATACAGAGAAAATCAAACAATAATCTGATCTGTCTGGCCTCTCAGAAGATCCCTTAGTTGTGGAATTGCTGCAAGTTGAAGACCAACAAGTGCCAATTGCTATCAGAACAGTGCACCAACAGCATTATCGCACCAACCGAGATTCCATAATTCCCATCCATGAGCTAATTCATCAACTGGAGAAACAAGGAGTGATCAGCAGGACCCACTCACCCTTTAACAACCCCATATGGCCAGTGTGGAAGTCTAATGGGGAGTGGAGGCTGACAGTGGACTATCGTGGCCTGAATGAAGTCACACCACCTCCGAGTGCTGCTATGCCAGACATGTTGGAACTTCAATATGAGCAGGAGTCAAAAGAAGCCAAGTGGTGCCACAACTGATATCACTAATGCGTTTTTCTCCATTCCTCTGGCAACAGAGTGCAGGCCACAGTTCGCCTTCACTTAGGGGGTGTCCAGTATACTTAGAAATGACTACCCCAGGGGTGCAAACACAGTCAAACCATCTGCCATGGATTGATCTAGACTGCACTGGAACAGGGGGGAGCTCCAGAACACCTGTAATATATTGATGATATCAGTGTGGGGCAAGACAGCAGAAGTTTTTGAGAAAGGGAGGAAAATAAGCCAAATTCTTCTGAAAACTGGTTTTGCCATAAAACAAAGTAAGGTAAAGATACCCACATGGGAGATCCAGTTCTTGGGAATAAAATGGCAGGATGGACACCCTTACGTGCCCATGGATATGGTGAACAAAATAGCATCTACGTCTCCACCGGCTAACAAGAAGGAAGTACAAGCTTTCCTAGGCCTTTTGAGGTTCTGGAGGATGCACGTTCCAGGTTATAGTCAGCTTGTGAGCCCCCTCTATTGAGTGACATGGAAGAAAAACCATTTTGAGTGGGGCCTTGAGCAACAACAGGCCTTTGAGCAGATCAAACAGGAGATAGCCCATGCAGTAGCTCTTGGGCCTGTTTGCAAAATATCCTCTACACTGCAACTGGAGAGCATGGTCTCAACTGTCAAAGAACATCAGGAGAAACCCAGGGTTGACCATTAGAGTTTTGGAACTGGGATTATTGAGGATCAGAAGCAGGTAGCATGCCAGATGTGGAAGGGGACACATCAGTGACATATCTTTATCATTGTGCACTTGAAGAGGATGACCACTTTGGACTGAGTTTGGAGGTTTTCAGTGCATCACAAGGAGGTGATGGAGACATGGGAATGTAGCCCAAACCATGTGCATTGTTGCTCCCAACCCTCCACAGCTGTGGAGGACATTCTTATGCTGGCCATATCCCGCTCTGGACCCAAGACCCTGTAGAGCCTCCTTGCAAGAACTGGGCAGAGAGACCCCCACCACATCTCCCAGTGCCTATGCCCTCCTGCAAGGACCAAGCACAGCCATCCATCTTGTCAAACTACTTTAATATTTGGACATGAAGACAGGACAGAGCCAGTCAGGCTGTGCACAGAGAAGACACCCCTGAG
This sequence comes from Myiozetetes cayanensis, assembly GCF_022539395.1. Taxonomy (NCBI): domain Eukaryota; kingdom Metazoa; phylum Chordata; class Aves; order Passeriformes; family Tyrannidae; genus Myiozetetes; species Myiozetetes cayanensis. The sequence continues at coordinate 11,401 of NW_026088224.1, forward strand.
CCATGGTGTAAGGTTGCAGGGCTTCCCTTCTCAGTGGATGTGTGGATTTGGCCAAGACACAGTTCAGCTGATGACATCCTGAGCATGCCAGTGGGGTGCACATGTGGGGTAGGGAAGAGGGACAGGGGCTCCCCAGGGCAACTCAGAGGTTGTTCAGCTCCAACAGGGTCTGATCCAGGACCTGGTGAATGCCCACGTTCTCCTCTTTGGCACTGGCCAGACTCTCTGTGAACACAAGGGACACAACCAGAGCATACCCAGGCACAGTCAGACCCACACACACCACACTAAGCACAGACACACACAAACAGACATTTCAGTATGGCACCAGCCTCCAGCTGCACGGGTTGTCCCTGTGGTGCATGCAGCCCCACCACTGGCAAGGATGTCTAGCCACTCTGGGACCTACCAAGGCAGCCAGGCCAGCCAGGCCAGTCACTCAGGGTGGATGGTCCCCACTCTTTGGCATTTCCATCCTCCCATGGCACCTCATTGCTCACAGCCAGGCCCTCCACAGCATGGATACCACTGATAGATACCCCTTCCCCAGCCAGCCACCAGTACGGCCCCGTCTCCCTGCTATGCTCACTGCACATTCTTCCACAGCATCAGCACCATTTGGCTGTGGGCTCACACACAAACCCTCAGCCCGCAAAAGCAGAGAGCCAGTGCCTGCTGCATGACCCAGAGGTGCTTTGTCAAGAAGACAGTGAGGCAGCAGCCTGGGAAGGTGAGCAAAGAGAACAGCAGAGAGAGAAGGAGCAGAGCTAAGACTTCAAGGATGAGTTCTGCTGGACAACCCAGCTGCCAAGGCAGCCTCCTCCTGCACTCACTTCCAAACAGCATTGTCCTTCCCTCTGGAGATAGGAATGGGATGAGAGCTCTGCCCACCCAGCCCTGTCTCCCAGAGCTCCTGGTCAGGCTCTTCCCTATCTCAGGTTTGGAGTAATGGGTGCTACCAGGTCCCCAGATCCTTTCCCAGCCCTCACAGTACCCTGCAGGGACCCCGTTCTGAAGGGATCCTCCATGCATAGTCTGGGATGACCAGAGTGAGGGGAAAGAAGAGGCTGGCTGCCAACCCCTGGGACAAGGGAAGGAAGGCAGCGATACAAGCTACCTCATCCCTCCCTGGCAGGGCTAGACTGATTCTGGGGGATAGCCATCACTGCATAGGTATCCCAGGACATCAAAAAACCCCTCGTTTCCCTCCCTCCCAAGAAAAACTGATCAGCTTCAGAGGACTTCCCAACCCAGGGGGATAAGCAAAGGCTCCAATGCACTTCCTAACCCCAGCAGGGAGTGGGGAGGCACTCCCATCCTCGAGCCAGCCTGGCATAGGGCAGGGAGTGGGGGTGGCAGCCTGGGTGCGGGAGTCTGGCTGGGCTGGGCTGGGCTGGGAGTTGTCAACAGCTCAGTTTTTAAGTTCGGTAAGGATGACTTGCAGCTTTTTAGTGAGAATGTGGTTTCTCTTGGCCTCCTGATGGGAATGTTCTAAACAAAAGGAGAGGTCAGTGTAGCAGAGGGAAGAAAGAAAGGCAAGTTAGTCAAAAGAGACAGCATTCCACAAAGCCCTTGCTGGAAACCCTGCTGCTTCCCAGACAGCAACTGGGAATGAGCTGGGCCAGCAGGAAGAGGCAGCCAGTCTTTGGGCAGGAACAGGGCCGTGGGTCCATCAATTCAGGGACAGAGTTGTGGGGCAGGGTAGAATGCTGAGGAAGGAGAATGAGGATCAGGGTCCCATTTAGGGCCAGGGATCACTGCTGAAAGGTAGGGTTATCCTCTTTGGTGTGGGAGGGTGATGAAGGAATGATGCCAGGGACTGCTGCTTGTGGGCAATGTCTGGGAGTGAGGACAGAAAATGGACAGGACCAGGTCTAACCCTGATATTTCATGTCAAAAGAGTCATAAAGAAGATGGCATGAGATGAGGAAAGCTGTGTCAGAGAGCCAGGGGGTGGTGGGGGTCATCCAGTGGGTGGAGGCACAAAGGGCCCTGTCCCACTCAGCCTGGCAGCATGGGAGCTGCTCAGGGTTCAGCCGGGGCTGTTCCAGGGGTCCTGCAGCTGCCAACTGCCTGCAACCACCTCCTACCACCCAGCTGCCAGCACTTGCATGAAACAGGCAGATGAGGGACAGAGTCGCATGAAGAAAACAAAGGAGAAATGGAGGAAAGAAAATGCTTTATTGAGACCAACTCAGGGGGACAGAACAAAAAAAAAAGTCACGAAATGTAAACTGAACAGCAATGTGCAAAGGATAGAAGGGAGTCAGAGGAAAGGGATGAGCAGGGGCCTGGGGACTGTCTGCCTGGGGACAGGCTGCCTACACAACCTACCTCTCCCCTCCGTCCTGCATGCCTAAGCCTTCATCTGTTTTGGTGGTGGAGGTGCCACTTCCCCTGTGCAGGTACCCCCTCCCTCTGCCCTGGGCTCAGCAAGCAGAACCAGGGGGCTTTGCTGGAGGAATGTGGGGGGCAGATGTCCCCTGGTGCTTATGCTACCAGGGAGCTGAGGAGGGAGCTGCTGAAGCAAAGGACTCCTAGGCACAGCTGTTTCCTGCCAGGTAATGCTGTGGGACGAACCTGCAATTGCATGGGCACCAAACCCAGCATGAGGGGGTCCTGGTTGCTGTTCCCCTTCCCAGCCAAATGCCCCTAAACACTTACACCTTGTCTCCCCACAGAGAGGGGTATTGTGAGAACAACCTGGCTTGGCTCCTGTCCCAAAGGAGATGATGGACAGGCAGGGGCTGGGAAGGACAGAGGGGACAGAGCAGGCAGGGAGAGAGAAAGGTGGGATGGCCAGGCAGGTAAGTGGCTGAGCAGGGGAGGGGGTGCGGTGCTAGCACCCAGTGGGGGGCTCAGAGGGAGGTGATGTCATTAAGTGCATTGTCCAGCTCCTTGCTGATGGATTTGTACTTCATCTTCTGTGCATACACTTCATCTGCAGGCAGGCAGGGGGTGGGTGGGTGGCAGGCAGTAGAGTAAGGATGGGGGATGGGCAGCAAAGAGAGAGAGGGTGGCTGTGAGCAGGGGGCCAAGGACAGCAGGAGCATGTGGACACAGGTGATGTGGATGAAGCCTTATTCCCCACCTGAAGGCAGAGCCACAGATTGCAGCATCTCTGTGCCCCTGCACTGGACACCACAGCATCCAGCCTACCTGCTTCCAGGACCCCTGCCCAGCCCCTCACCCTGGCCAAGCCCTGTCTGGCCCTGCTGGGGCCACATCTTGGGCAGTGCTCCCTGGGAAAGAGCGACACAGGGACAGTGAGGACGCTTTACCTTCTAGATCATCGATGGTTTTCTCCAGCTTCGCCACAGACTGCTCTGCAAACTCCGCACGGGTCTCAGCCTACGGGAGTGCAGGGGAGAGAGGGTAAGCTGCAGGGTACAACAGGGATGGAGCATGCTTCACTGCACCCCAAATCTGCCTCATCTGCATCTCCCGTATTTCCCCCCCCATGCACCCTCCCCTGGGAAAGGCAAGAGACAAAGGCCCCATGGACCCCCATGCCCTAAACTAACAGCAGGGGTGAGAACTTGTCCTCAAAGGAGTCAGCTGGGCAAAGTGCCTCCATGTTGGGCTTTCTGTTGATCCCAATCTCTCCTGACCACCAAAAGCATCATGGGAGCCCACACACTTCATAGGTTGTGTGTGCAACCAACACTGGACTGATCACTTCAAAACAGACATGGCTTGAAGTTGGTGTGTGCAGGGCATGAGCTCCTGCCAGCGCATGTCCTGGGAGAAGGACACCACACGGGGCAGAGGCAAGCAGAGGAGCAGAGTGCAGTATGAGGCTGCAGGATGCAACTCCAGTGGGACTATGCTCCCTGGGGATGCAAACACCAGTCCTTCAGATGGGCCAGGGCCCCTCTCTGGGGTATCAGGATCCCATGGGGGCATCCCAGACCCAGACATCTGCCATGCTGCAAGGCCACAATTTGGGAAAGGGTGAGAGGACATGGGTGTAACAGGGTCAAAATCCACAGGGGATGGCAAACTCGTGCCTGCACTGATGCAGTGCCAGCCCCTCTCTTGGGGGTCCCAGCCCCACACCCCTTACCTCCTTCAGCTTTTCACCTAGAAGCTTGATTTCCTCCTCATACTTGTCCTCCTTGGTGGAATACTGCAGAGACAGATGGGCAGCCATGAGCCCCACAGGACACCTCTGGCCATACTTCACTTCAGTGGAGGACCCCAGCAGCCCCAGACCATGCGCACTCTGCCCAGCCCCAGCAGCTCCTCTGGGTCATACCTTGTCAGCCTGTGCCTCTAAGAGACTTCAAGTTGTTGGTGACAATTTTCAGCTCCTCCTCTAGATCACCACATTTACTACATCCCAAGCAGGGCCAGCAGAAGGGGGAGTGGGGCCAAGGGGCAGGTGAGAGGAAGGAGCAGAAAGAGTGGGTAGGGAAGGAGGAAAGAAAGAGAAAGAACAAGTTGAGGGAGGAGAAAACTCAGGCAGTGCAGGTGCAGAAGGAACAGAGCCACTGCGAGCAGAAACTGCTGAGATGTATTTATTCATCTGTTCCTCATGCCTCCTTGCACAGACACCCTGCGCATCACTGCCAGCTGGGCTCTCACCAGCCCTGCCAAGAAGGAGGGCAGGCACAGAGGGATGCATCTGCCAGAGCGGGAGGCAAGGGGAGGTTGTGGCAGAGGCAGTAGTGCAGAAAGGAGAGGTGGCTCACACAGTTTAAGAGACAGTGACAGAGAGAGGGGTTTGCTGTGGATAGCCCTGCACCCTTGCCCCAGTACCTCTTCCTCTGAGGCAATGAGGGATTTGAGAGTCTGGTCCATGGTCCGCAGGTTTTCTTCCAATTGTCTCACTCGGCTAGGGCAGAAGAGGAGCACCCCATGGTGGGGGGGCAGCAGAGAACAGGGTCAAGGATGTGCAGGTTGGAATCCCCCTGCCCCCAGCCTGTGAGCCCAGGGACCACCCTGACAGCAGAACCTGCTGTTCCTGGGGAAGGATATCCCCATTCCCACACAGACACACAGCCACCCCCAGCTGCTAGGGAGTCAGGGCAAGGGCCACGTGGGACCTCTTCATGCTGCCCAATGGGAGCCCAACTCACCTCTCTGCTACCTCTGCCCTCTCCTCTGAGCGCTCCAGCTCTCCCTCGAGGACAACCC
>NW_026088225.1:0-16504 GCF_022539395.1 Myiozetetes cayanensis
TCAGTACTGTGAAACCACTTGTATTTTGAGGTACTGCTGAAGGACCTTATCTCTTCTATGTGTTTTGCTTTGGACTGCTTCTGTAAATCTGCCATAAATGCCCCAAAGGTCAGAATATTTGAACAAAACCAAGATCATTGCCATCCACCAGAAATAAAGTGAGAAACTTGATCTTGAAAAATGCTCTGCAAAGAGATTTTCATCTACACCCAAGGCAATTAGAATTGATTGTTCTGGCAGCAGCAGTTTCTAATGCAGGGTAAGGCAGAGAGAGCACTGACTATTCTTTCATTTGTGTCTGACAAACACATAGGAGATATGATCAGAAAAATAGCCTGGAAAATCTACACAGATGACACAATAGCTCAGAGATATGCTTGACGTCCTGAAAGCAGCAACCAGCAGGAGAAGGCAAAGTTACCCACAAGCAACATAATGGACTGCAAAAACATAGAAACAACATGTAGTGCTCTAGTAGCAGTGACAAAGTCATGAATACCATTCTGTACTACCAAACATCATAAATGGAATACACAAACAGGACCTTCCAGTTCCTGCTTATGCCTCTGATTTCACAGTATCACAGAATGGGTCAGGTTGAAAGGGACCAACTGTGGGTAATCTGATCCAACCTCCTTGCTCAAGCAGGGTCATCCTAGAGCACATGTCACAGGACTGTGTCCAGATGGTTCTTGAATATGTCTAGTGAGGGAGAGTCCACAACCTCTCTGGGCAACCTTTTACAGTTTTCAGTCACCCTCAAAGTAAAGAAGTTCTTCCTCATTCCCGTGCATCAGTTTCTGCTCATTACCTCTTGTCCTATTGCTTGGCACCACTGAGAAGAGCCTGGCTCCATCCTCTTGGCACCCCACCTTCAGATATTTATAGACACTGATGAGGGCCCCTCGCACTCATCTCTTCTTGAGACTGAACAGCCCCATACTCTCAGCCTTTCCTTGTAAGAGATGCTCCAGTCCCTCAATCATCTTTGTCACCCTCCGCTGGACCCGCTCCAGGGGCTCCATGTCTCTTTTGTACTGAGGAACCCAGAACTGGACACAGCACTCCTGATGTGGCCTCACCAGGGCTCAGTAGAGGGGCAGGCTCACCTCCCTCGATCTGCTGGCAATGCTCTTCCTTAAGGCATCCCAGGATTCCGTTGGCCTTCCTGGCAACAAGGGCACACTGTTGGCTCCTCAACAGCTTGTTGTCCAGCAGGACCCCCAAGTCCTTTTCCACAGAGCTTTCCAGCCTGTCCTGATGCATGGGGTGATTCCTCCCCAGGTTCAGGGCCCTGTACTTGCTCTTGTTGAATTCAGACAGTTCTTCTCTGTCCATGTCTCCAACCTGTCAGGGTCTTTCTGAAGGACTGCACAGCACTCTGGGGTATCAGCCGCTCCTCCCTGCTTTGTGTCTTCAGAGAACTTCCTGAGGAGGTATCTACCCCTTCATCCAAGTCATTGATAAATAAGTTAAACAATACTGGGCCCTGTATTGAACCCTGGGGGACACCACTAGTGACAGGCCTCCAATTATACCCTGTGCCACTGATTGCAACCCTCTGGGATCTGGCGTTCAGCCGGTTTAGTTTAAATAGTTTTAAAAGGGTTTCTTCCTTCATCGGCTGCTACCAAACATGATTGAAGAGAGTTGTAGCTGTCATTGCCTTCTGAAAAATGATGTTCTGCTCAAAATCTGAATTGTAATTAGATAAATTACTTGTAAAAACAAAATCCATATCTGTGTTTCACAGAAGGCTTTTAGTGACAATGTTTGGTCTTTGTAATTAATCTTAGATAGTAAACTTCACAGGGGTATTTTTAATGATTCTGTGCCCTCAGGCTCCAAACTCTCAATACTGTTATCAGAGGAAGCATCCCATTAGCAGGATGCATATTCAGTAATCAGATAATCGTGACTCTGGCGCAGTACTTGGAAAATTATTAATTTTTCCAGTCAGAGCCTGAAGTGATATAACATTTAGACAAACTGCTAAAACACCTGTCTCTTCTTCTCTGAGTACAACCACAAATGCAATTAGTCAGATATGTTCCAAACAGAAACAACATAAATACAAAATTAATGGCAAAGAGCCCTAATGTTTGTTTGGAAAATGTGCTCATGGATGGACATTTTGGTCAGGCACTTCATCAAAACATCCTTCTGTTGCATAATAGGAGCTTGTAGGTTGAACTAATAAATTCATTTTCCTGCAAGTAAACCAGTGTCTGTTTCTTGATTTGCCTGGATCATATAATGCCTGATAACACCCACATGTGCCCGCAGGTGTGTTCTGCACCCGGGTCAGGGGCCACAGCCAGCCTGCGGCTGGACCACGACACGGCGGTGGCCGTAGCCAGGTGATTTCCCCAGGACCATGGCTGTGGCCATGGCCTCCCTGCAGTGCCTCTGGGAGTCTCTCCCCATGGTCCCAGCTGAGTTACCTTGGCCCTGAGCCCAGGCAGCCAAACCCCAGGATCCCATGAAGACAACAGTTGTTTTCTTCTTCTTTAGATAATATCCCAGAGAAGTAGGTGTTCAGTTGCTGAATAATGTTGCTGATAAAGGCTTCCCTCAGTCTTATCTTATAAGTGCACTAAACATTGATTATCACCGCAAAGTAAAAATGCTGTGTCCTAAATGGATCCATGTAAATGTTTTAATTAATGTGGCCAACAGATTAAGACACATCTTAATAAAGTATTCCCGTGGTGCTGGTGGAATGTAGTCCTGAGTCTGTTACTTAGTGTTTGCACCTCTGATCTCAGAGGCAGTTATAAGAAATGGTGACATTAATAATTAAACAAGACATACATTTTGCCAGATCCCTGGGAGGCTACAGCAAAGTTCTTCAGACCCCTCAGGCTGTTTGGATGATGAAGGGGTTGGAGCACCTCACATATGAGGAAAGCTGAGGCAGCTGGGACTGTTCAGCCTGGAGAAGAGAAGGCTCACGGGTATCTTATTAATAGATAAAAATACATGAGGGAAGTGTCCAAAGGGGGCAGAGACAGGCTTTTTTCTATGGTGCCTAGTGACAAAACCAGAGGCAACAGGCACAGCCTGAAACATGGGAGGTTCCATCTGAATGCCAGGAAAGACTTCCTTATCATAAGGGTAACAAAGCACTGGCACAGTTTGCCCAGGGAGGTTATGGAGTCTCCAACCTTGGAGATATTCAAAAGCACTTTGGACATGGTCCTAGGCAACAGATTCTTGGTATCCTGGCTTGTGCAGGGAGTTAGTCCAGATGCCCCCTAGAGGTTTCTCCCAGCCTGCTGTGATTCTGTGAGATCCACTGGCAGATGGATTTGATCATTTCCATCAGTTCAAATCTTGGGTAACGCTTGACACCACTACATTGCATAGAGCCTTGTGAAAAAAAAAAGTGATCAATTCAGAAGCCTGTGACTTATCTCCATCTTTCCCCTTTACACCCCTTTTGACCACTCTTTATGCTCTAAGGGAAGACCTACCCCAAAATTCTGACAGAAGTGCCCAGAGAGACAAATTTAATGATATTTATGTATCAGAAATCAATTCTGGAAATTCCAGAGTACTTTTAAAAGTATCCTGGTTAAAAAATGGGAACATCATATTCAGTTTCACCTCTGACTGTAAGACATCATTTTATACTTTTAAGAAAGCATTTTCTATTGCAAACTTAAAGTGAATCCTATGAATCAGTCAAACACAGAATTCAGTTTCCATGCATGCAGTCATCACCTGTGACTTTATATACCACCTGGAGTTCATTAGGAGATGACAGTCTTTTTTATTACTTTAAACACAGACCCTCTTCAGTTAGTTTCTCCAGCTCAGATCAAATAATTCTGGATTAGTCTAGGGTAAGAACAGTACTTTATATTAAATCCCTAGCAGAGATGACAATAGCTGACACATCTCACAGAGCAGACAGGCTGCTCTTTACAGCTGTGGTGTTAGTTTTACTATTCTGATAACAGCATGTGACCTTGCAAGAAAGAAGATGACTTGTTCTTCTATCATTTTCAAGGATGGATTTAACAGAGTGTGACATCCTCAATGCAAAGTTAATCACACACTCTCCACACACATGTACACAAAGAAAAAAGAAATTCTATCCAAGAAACAAAGATTCAATAAATTCAAATGAGGACTGATGACTACCCTATCTAAAATACCTGCTTTATCACTGGCAGCAGGAGGAATCTAGGGTAGTTGGCTCACATTGTGTTCTCCTGGAGACAACCAAACTTATTTTGTTGACTATTCACAGAAATTCAACCTGCATAGGCATGGATAGAAAATCTATATCCTTCTGGCCTGTATTTGGCAGACAACTATGCAACAGGACACAGGGCTGAGCATGGGAAACATCACACAAAATTCATTATGGTGTTACTTGTATCAAATCTGTAAGTATCAGCCCACAGCAGAAGAGTAGCTTGCCCATTCCTGTGCCACAGATGACAACTGGTGAGACCACTGGAGCCACAGTACTGGTTTAGAAATACAACCTTGTATTTTTCATACAAGAGTAAGGGAAGATTTCATCCAGGTGATGGGTTTCTTCTCAATACTCAGAATATGAAGAAGAGGCTCCTGGGCAGAAATGCAATTTCTTGTCATTGATACAATTTATTGACAAACCATTAGGAAATCCAGAATATGTTTCATATTGACGTAATGTGCCTTTATTTCCATAGGTGAAATGAGGAGAAACAGCTGGTTATTCTGCTTTTCATGTAATGAAGCCAATAGGTGGTGGAACTGATAATTTCTGGGAATGGACAAAATAATTATGATGGAAACACTATTGGAAAGATTTGATATAAAAATATTTTGTACACAGGGAAAAATGTGAACAGTCTGAGCTGTTGTTCTGTTGAGTAAGTATGTTACTGCAATCTGAAACTTGAAATCAGATTTCTAGCATGGAGATTCTAATCCAGTTCTCCATGAAGTAAATAACATTGGTTTTCATAAGCTGTGGAAGCCTGCTCAGTGAGCATGCAGTTGTTCCTTTGGTTTCCAGGAATTTACCCCATGTTTTGCCTTGTAAAGCTTTTTGGTTCTGTATTCTGGCAGTGCCATAGGTAGCAGTGGTGATGACTAGATTGTATTTCCGTGTAATCATGTGGGCAGTTTGTATGTTAGAAACTTTCCTCTTCTATTTTTACTGTCATGTTTGGATTAACATTTCCTCAGCTGTCAACTATTATTTGATAAAAGGCTCTGTAACAAGAGCAGAGGGGCACAGGGCAACATTATCTGTGCCTTCACCTCCTGCAGTGGCTACTGTGGCTGGATGGGACTATGGGGACAGTGTGGAATCTCTCTGTAGCCAAGATCACATTGAGCAAATTCAGCAGAGTGAATCTGCTTCTTTGGAAACTGCTCAAATTCATGTGGAACTTCCCTGTTGATGCTGCAACATTTTTTCCAAGTGAAGACACCATTACCTAAGCAGCACCATAGTTGCTGTGACAGCATTGTTTTAAGGGAGACCTATTTGAGAAAAGACAAGTTTTCAAGATAGGACTTGTACGTGTATGTTAAATATTTTTTGCAAAAAAATTTGTTCCCAACAATTTCAATGAATAAGGACTTCACTTGCCTTAAATGTTATTTAGACAAAAACCTATTTACAGTTTGCTGCCTGAAGCTGCATTCCAGAAAACTGAAAGCCTTAATTGAACTGGTTAGACCTGCTGAAGCTAAGATTTTTACTCACAGCTAATGGTGTGAGTGAAAACTCTCTGGGACAGCTCCCAAGGTCTAAAAACTCAAGAGATGGCCTGTGATTAGCAACAAGGTATTTTTTGCAGGAGCAGCACAATTGCGAATAAAATAGCTCAGGTCTTCAAACATGAAGTTATGTCTTTCAAAAAGGGATTTTGGACTTAATGGTGAGCTCCTCATTAGCTGGTGTTTAGACTAGAAATGAATATGCAGCAATTCCCAGGGCACACTCTGGTGGGAAAAAGATACTGCAGAAGTCATGTATTTTTCTCCTGTAGCAAAAAGACATTTGGAATTTGTGACATGGGGACAGAACATACATATCCAAATATTTTGGGGATCATAAAGTCAGTAGTCTTAGGGTGAGATACAGCGGTTTGTTACAACATGGGACATGTATCCCCTCAGGTAGAAGACTTAAAACATATGGAAACACCAGTTACCAAATACTAAAGGCACCATGATAGGAACAGCTTTGATAATTCTTGTTGATATTTATGAGTGAGTATTATGGCTATATTTCATTGATTATATGCTATAAATACTAGTGTGGTAAATCATAACAGATAGTCCATACTTTGGTTGCAAATCCAGTTCAGTTTCAAACAAGACTCCGTTTGGTCCATTTACCAAGCTGATCTTTCATCAGTTGAGCAGTCTTCACGAGTGCTTACTCAGAAGACTGACTTGGTTAAAAATCAATTAGGGTTAATTAAATTTGCTTCAGAGGATGTTTACATCACATCAGTGAAGAGATCGTTCAATATCTGTGCTTCTTAAATATATGCAGAATTATGAAGAAGTGAAACCTCCTGTTTTTAGCATTGCTATGCAAATGAGAAGCATCTGATGAGTTTGGGAAAGTATCGGCTGAGGAGGGATATGTTTATGAGAAACAAGGTCTCTAGTGGCTTATGCAAATACAGACAGCTCCTCCCAGTAGAGAAGGACTGGAATTACATCTCTTTTCTGCACTTGATTACCTCAAATTGACAACAGAAAACACAGCTGAGCAGCTGAATGCAAGAAATCAGTTGCTCTGTCTGAACTTGCCAAGTTACCTGTCCATGAAATGTCAAGTTTGCTGGTGCTTTTCAGAAATGATTGATTTTAGCACTGTCATGGTCTAACTCCAGCTGGCCACTAACTACCAGGTAGCCACTTGCTAAATCTCCCCTGCTTCTTTGGTGGGATGAGGGTGAGAGTCAGAAAATGGTAAAACTCATGGATTGAGATCAGAACAGTTTAATAACTGAAATACATTAAAATATAGTAATAGTAATAATTTAATTAATAGTAATGAAAAGGGCAGAGAGAGAGAGAGAGGAATAAAACCCAAGAAAAGCAAGTCACACACAATACCATTCCTCACCACCCCCTGACCTCTCCCATCCTTGAGCAGCAATCAATGGCTCTGGGCCAATGCTCCCAGTTAATATACTGAGAATCATGTTCTAGGGTATGGAACAACCTTTTGACTATTTCAGGTCAGCTCTCCTGGCCACGATCCTTCTCAGCTTCTTGTGCACCTGCTCACTGGCAGAGCATGGGGAACTGACAAGTCCTTGATTTACAGTAAGAACCAGAAGCAACAACAAAACCATCAGTTTGTTACCGATTTTATTCTCATACCACAACCAAAAGTGTACCTGCTACTAAGAAGAAAATTACATCTATCTTAGCCAAAACCAGGACAAGCATGCAAAAGAAGGAATGTCTGCCTTCATCTTTCAAATGTCCCAGTTATGTTTCACAGCTTGAATTCACTGGTAGAAATCAAGGAAAAAGTAGTATTGAATTAAAACCAACAGAAGTGGATTCAACACTGCCTGGGATTGCTGTTTCTGCAGAGGCCACTGAGCAATGCACAAAAAACCTGAGGCTGTGAGGCTGTGTGTTTTTAGGCATGAAATAGCACAGAAATAGGAGAAAACCCCCAAGAATTTGTAGAAACATGTCCTCAAAGAGAGGTTAAGTGATATGTAGACACTTGGCACACTAACACTGGATATCACAAGTCTGACCTGCGATGTAATCCAGACTGGCAGCCCCTCTGTGCATCATTTGCTCTTTCCCTGAATCATTTATCTGAGTGTCCCAGTGCCATTTCACAGTATCCATTTGATCACAAGAAACTCATGGCCTGTCTGGACATATTTGCTGCTGAGAAGTTCTCAATCTGGAACTGTGAAAGGCCCTTTCATTGCTAGTTCTGGACTTCAAGGGTGGAAGAGGCAGTGGCAAAAATATAAAAGCTAAATAAAACCTGGCATTTTTCTTAACTTAAATTCCATTACTTTATTTGTCAAATAAGGAGAAAAAAGAGGTGCAGGACATCTGTCATGGTTTAACCAATTAGCAACTAAAGGACACACAGCCACTCACTCACTCCCTGCGGGATGGGGGAGTGAATTGGAAGGGTAAAAGTCAGAACACTTGTGGGTTGAGACAAAGACAGTTTAATAGGTAAAGGCAAAACCTGCATGCACAAGCAAAGCAAAACAAGGAATTAATTCACTACTACCCATTACAGGCAGTTGTTCAGCCATCTCCAGGACAGCGGGGCTCCATCGTGCGTGTAACAGTGACTTGGGAGACAAATACCATCACCCCTTTCTGCTTCTTCCCCCAGCTTTATATATAAAGCATGACACCATAGGGTGTAGGATATCTCTTGGGTCAGCTGGGGTCAGCTGTCTTGAATGTCTCCCCTCCCAACTCCTTTGCACCTCAGCCTCCTTGCTGATGGGGTGGGATGAGAAGCAGAAAAGGCCTCGATATTGTGTAAGTACGGACAGTAATAGCTAAAACATCCCTGAGTTATCATCTCTCTTTCCAGCACAAATCCAAAACACTACCCCATACCAGCTACTGTGAAGAAAATTAACTCTATCCCAGTGTGATGGTTTTGATCTAGGCCTTCCTGGTAACCAGTTTGTAACCAAGGAAGTGGCCAAGTACCCAGTATTCCATACGATTTTTACGTAAACCAGAGTATAAATAAGTTGGAGATTAGAGACCTCTCTCTCTTCTCTTCCAACGAGGGTCGGGAACTGTAGGTCCTTGCGTTGGTCTCGCTTATCTAAAGCTGAGGCCTGCAGCGACCGCTGGCCTGCCACGTGGGGGGTTCGGAGAGTGCTGGCTGTGTCTGCCAATCCTGCTTTTCTAAGGGAAGTGGTGAGATCTGTTTTGTTAATTACTAGTATAGTTCTTGAATTTGATCAAGTATACCTGTTCGGTGTCCCTTTTTTTCCCCTTTCCCTATCCCTTCGGGGAGTGGATCCCCTTTTACTGTGTATATAGCATCTTAACTGTATATAACTTTAATTTACATAAATATATATATTTTATATAAACAGCTTGACTTTGGGTTCTTTAATTTTTTTATAGTTTTTTTTCTTTGCCCTAAGAGGAGAAGGGAGGGAGGAAGGGGGCTGCTGTCGTGACTTTCGGGCATTTGGCAGGGAGCCAAGTCTAAACCATCACACCCAGCCAAAACCAGACCAACTGCTGAGCATTAAAATAAAAATTATTAAACAGTTAGGGATGCTTTTATGGAACAGAGCAGAAACCTGAAAGCAGTGACTACTGCCAGTAATTGTAGCACCTACATTTGTTTCTTGAAAATTTTATTTCCCCCTGCAATTTTTATAGTGTTCACATAACAGTGCAACTAGACCAGATGGACATGACTATATGAAAAAGGGCTGACAAGAAACAAACCAGTTAGGCCAAGGGCTAACTTCATGTGAGAGACCAGCTTTGCTGGTCATGGCATAGGGCTGTATGCAGGAGCAAAGCTGAAAGCAGTAGAAGTATCACTTCTCTTCCAGTTTGTACAACAAGCTGTGGACTATATCTTTATTTGTGGTATTTCTGTGGAAGGGTGGGACAAGGAAGTGGGTTTTGCTTGTGCTCTGAAGGCATCAAGCTTCCCCATTCCTTTTGGTGGGGAGCTCCCAATATCAGAGCCATTTCTCAGAAACGATACCTCCCTCACCCAAGGCTGCCACTCCTGTGCTGTCTCCAGGGCTGGGCACAGTGTCTTGTTTCCATAGGAGGTCCATGCAGTACTGCAGTGGTTCAAAGTCTTTGAACCCTCAAAGTCTTCAATCATGGCCCTCAAGCTCACCCTGTCCCCTAACTCTCCCCCGAGTTGTTCTTTCTTTCTTTCTCCACGGGAGCTGAGCAATGGGCTGCAGGAAGCAAAGAAAAACTCCTCAAATAAAGCTTGTTTAGTCATGCAGCTGAATTCTTAACTCACTACTTGGTGACAAGTAATAAAGAAACCCTTCAGGGTTTCTACAGGCCAGTCTGACAGTGACACAACTCTAGTCCATGACATGACCACAGCCAGGAGCTCTTACGAGCTTCTTGCCTTACAAGTTTCTGGGCCAAAGCCTGTGTGTCTCCTTCCCTCCCTGCTACTCTCCACTGATCTCACCCAAAAGTAAGCTTTGCCTGGGCCTGATGGGCGCATTTGACCAAGAACACAGGTGTCTGCGTCTGGAACAGGCTTCCAGGTTCCCTTCAGGGCACGGGAGGGGTAACAACTTCTACAACAACCACCCGCACACAAAGTCCACTCCAAGCACACAGATAGGCAGAGGACTTGAAAGAAAAACTCTTTCTTTTCAATGAATATAAAAGGAGCATAATGTGATGCGCTCAACCATGCACATTTTGCCTTCCACCTTTGGGGATTCCCTCGTACCTCTGGGAAATTCTGTAGGCTTCTGCTGTTCTCCTGGACACCAGCTAGTGAACCATTTTCTGTTGAGCTGTCCTCAGTAAAACTACCCACAAACCCCCAAGGAAAATTACTCTAGAAGCCCGTGAATTCACATATTCCCCACGGCACAGCAAGATTTTAATTCCTGCATGGTCCTGGACTGTCATGTAAGGAAAAGCAAATTCTTAAAACCTGATTTGTATCCGAAGCCTTAATCTGTTGGTTATCTGTCTAAAATGTATTTGGCTGACTCTTCCTTGTAAAGGACAAACCTTGCAGAATGAAATGTTCAGAATGCAGTAGAAGGGCAGGTCTGTGAGAAAGGGGGAGAGAGACAGATGAGTAGAGCACCTTGCACTGTGAGCCCGTTAAACACAGCTAAAACCATTTCTGACTATCAGCCCAATTGCCTGGAAAGATCTGTGCGCTGGTGTCTCAGCTGCATGGCCAGGAGTCTCCGTCTTCCTTCAACTTTCCGTGTTGCCTTTCACTCGTGTTTTGTTCCCAAGACTCTTTTATTCCCGTCGCCTTCCCCGGGACCCCTCAGCCCCATCCCCTCAGCGGGACCCCTCGCTGCCGCCCAGCCCGGTGTGGGGTGGGGGGGTCCCGCCGGGCGCCCCGCGGGGCAGTGGCGGCGTGGGGCCGGGCCGGGCCGGGCCGTCCCCGCCGCGGTCCCCGCTCGGGAGCTCATGGATGGAGCTTTAAACCATCCAGTGGCGGCGGAGGGGGATGGTGTCAGCCTTGCTCTTGGACAAGCTGTGGGATGACGCGTCAGGCTAGAGGGACGGGGTGCTAGTCAAGGCGCTCTGCCGGTGGCTCTGAGATGTGCTGACCGCACTGGAGCACACTTGAAATCTTACGGAGATGA
Source organism: Myiozetetes cayanensis (assembly GCF_022539395.1). Lineage (NCBI taxonomy): Eukaryota > Metazoa > Chordata > Aves > Passeriformes > Tyrannidae > Myiozetetes > Myiozetetes cayanensis. Next base: position 11,325 of record NW_026088225.1, read on the forward strand.
ACCAGGGGCTCCTGAGGTAATAGATGCCGCCAGGGAAGTGTCTCAAAGGAATTAAGGGATGCTCCTCTGAGAAGGTGACACGGCCAACAGCCCAGATGAAGTGCCTCTAGACCACTGCACGCAGAGTGGGCAGCTGACAGGAGGAGCTGGAAGCCACTGTACTGCTAGAAAGCAGCGATCCAGTTGCCATTACAGAAACATGTCGGGACAAATCCCATGACTAGAGTGCAGCTATCGATGGCTACAGGCTGTTCAGAAGGGACAGGAGAGGAAGGAGGAGTGAAGGGGTTGCCTTCAATATCAAGAGTTGGATTGAGTGTGAAGAGCTGTCTCTGAAAAGCAGCCATGAGCAGGTTGAAAGTCTGTGGACAAGAATCAGAGACTGAGGTAACAAAAGGAACTCCTAGCTGGTGCCTACTACAGACCACCTGATCAAGTGGAGCCTATGGAAAAAACCTTCTTGCTCCAGCTACTGGAGGAATTGCACTTACAGGCTCTTGTTCTGCCGGGGCACTTCAACCACCCTGACGTCTGATCAAAAAAGTAGCACAGTGAGCTGTAAGCAATCCAGGAGACTCCTGGAATGCATAGAGGGTAATCTCTTGAGCTAACCAATAGATAGCTCTATCAGAGGGGATGCAATACTGGATCTGATGGTTACCAATCCAAGCGAGGTAATAAGCAACCTGGGCTGCAGTGTCATGCATTGGTAGAGTTCACAGTCCTGAGGGATATCGGTCAGGCAAAAAGTAAAGTCAGGACCCTGAACTTTAGGAAAGCAAATCTGCAGCTCTTCAAGGAGTTAGTAGAACCCTGTCAGGAAACTGCCTTCAGGGACAAGGAAGAAGAACAGAAATGACAGATCTTTAAGGATGCCTATCATGACTGCAAAAGCTAGTGAACCCAGGTGCAAGAAATCAGGCAAGGAAGGCAAGAGACTGCCAGGCTGAGTTGGGACCTAATGGTCAAAAGAAAGGACAAGAAGCAAATGCAGAGGCAGTGGAAGCAGTGACAGGTATCCTGGGAGGAGCGTAGGGATGCAGTCTGGTTGCACAGGGATGGGTTCAGAAAAGTGAAAGCACAGCTGGAGCTGAACTTGGCAAGGGATGCAAAGAATAACAAGAAGGACTTCCACAGGTATGTTAGCTAGAAAAGGAAGGTCAAAAAACCTGTACCTGCCCTGATAAGCAAGGCTGGCAAACTGGTAACAATGGACAATGAGAAGGCTGAGGTACTCAACTACCTTTTTGCCTCAGTCTTCAATGGCAACCTCTTTTCCCTCACCTCCTGAGTGAGTGGACTGCAAGATGGGGACTGTGGGAGCCAAGTGCCTTCCACTGTATGAGAAGAACAAGTTCACAACCACCGGAGGAACTTGAGCATACATTCATCTATGGGACCTGATGAGATGCATCCCAGAGTCCTGAAGAAATTGGTTGATGTAGTTGCCAAGCCACTGTCCGGACATTTGAAAAATCATGGCAGTCAGGTGAAGTCTCAGGTGGTTGGAAAAAGGGAAATGTTGCACCCTACCCATCTTTAGAAAGGGCAGAAAGGGGAACCCTGGGAACTACTGACCTGTCAGCCTCACCTCTGTGCCTGAGAAGATCATGGAACTGATCCTCCTAGAAGCTATGGAGGACAGGGAATTGATCTGGGATAGCCAGCATGGCTTCACCAAGGACAAGTCCTGCCTGACCAACCTAGTGGCCTTCTACTGTGGCCGAGAGGCCACGGAGTAACTGCATGCAGACCAGTGTGATTGATAGGCAGATCTCATTTATTATGTGTTACAGCATTTGTTTTATACTCTCACACACATACATGTCACTACATTATTGGTTAACTATAAGTACATGTCGCTGCATAATTGGTTTGCAATATTTAAACATAATTCTTACTAGTTAGTACATGTTGCTATGTGATTGGTCTATATGCAGTGTCCATGCGCTGTTCGTGTGTATGAAATCATTGTCTTTCTCTGAGAGCTCCTTCCCGTTATCTCAATAGTTTACATTCTTGCAACCTGATATCAAATGCCAGTACTTTTCCTGCAACCTGCAAGCAGGCCTTTTGCTAAGGCAGGCTAAGGCCTAATAGTATGGTTTGTCCATAGTGCCTGTTCTTAACCAAGCACTCCACATTCTACAATGGAGGGATGACATCAGTGGACATGGGAAGGGTTACAGATATCGTCTGGACTTCTGTAATGCCTTTGACGTTGTCCCCCAAAACATCCTTCTCTCTAAATTACAGAGAGATAGGTCTGATGGGTGGACTGCTAGGTGGGTGAGGAATTAGTTGCATCCATGGTGACAAGTGGTGTCCCTCAGAGGTTCATACTGGGACCAGTGCTATTTAATGACACAGACACATCAATGACACAGAGAAAGGGACTGAGGGCACCCTCATCGAGTTTGCAGATGACACCAAGCTGAGTAGTGTGGGTGACATGCCTGAGGGATGGGATTGTCATTCAGAGGGAGCTGGACAAGCACAAGTGGGAACCTCATGAGGTTCAACAAGACCAAGTGCAAAGTCCTGCACATGGCTTGGGGCAACCCCTGGTACCAATACAGGCTGGAGGATGAAGGGTTGAGAGCAGCCCTGCTGAGAACAACTTGGGGGTACTGGTGGATGAGTGGCTGGACGTGAGCTGGCAACATGTGCTTGCAGCCGAGAAAGCCAACTGTGTCCTGGGCTGCATCAAAACAATTACAGCCAGCAGGCTGAGAGAGGGAATTTCTGCCCCTCTGCTCATGGGAGACCTCACCTGGAGTACTTTATCCAGCTCTGGGACCCCCAGTCTAGGAAGAATGCAGACCTGCTGCAGTGAGTCTAGAGGAGGGCCACAAAGATGGTCAGAGGGCTGAGCACCTCTCCTATGAAAACAGATGGTGAGAGATGGAGTTGTTCAGTCTGGAGAAGAGATGGCTCTGGGGAGAAAGGGACTAGTAAGAGTGATGGGGACAAATATTTTAGCAGTTGTTGTTTAGCTGTTGCAATAGGACAAGTCATAATGAAATTAAAGACAGTTGATTCAGATTACATACAAGGAAGAACTTCTTTACAAATAGAGTGGTAAAACTCTGGAGCAGGTTGCCCAGAGAGGTGGTAGATGCCCCATCCCTGGAAACATTAGTGGTCAGGTTGGATGGGGATCGGAGCAACTTGATCAAGTTGAAGATGTCCCTGCTCATCGCAGGGGGGTTGGACTAGACGACCTTTAAAAGGTCCCTTCCAACTCAAACTATTCTGTGAACTGATCCTTCTATGAAATAGAAGGATCCTGCCTTGTCTACTGGGTCTCATGCAACTGGCCAGAAATCCACAAGGAACAGAGGCAGATCCTGGCTTTTTCCCACTTGCTCAAATCTCTCAGAAAAAAACCCTTCACAGCAGTAGATTTGGAGTAGATTCATTTTTCCAAAATTACAAACATCAGTTACCATCATTCATTTGATTACCAGTGGGTTGTTCGTTATATTGGCAACAAATTATGAATTGACTTTTCACCCACTGTCTTGTCCCTACAGATTAGAAGACCACCTCATATTATTCAGTGAAAGCTCCTCTGCTCTATCAACATCACAGGATGGGCTGTCACTGGTGAACACGGTGGAATTTACGGGTTTATAGTTTTAGGACTGACCTGTTTAAACTTGAGTTGCTTTTCCACTTGCCCCTCAATCAGGGCATGATTCTCCCTAGTGAATCCTTGTCCCATCGTGCCATGGCACAGCAACTTCCATGGTGGTTACTCAGGTGGTCCACACAACTTCAACAACCGTGGTAGTTTTAATCTAGGCCTTCCTTGGTGACCAGTTTGTAACCAAGGAAGTGGCCATGTTCCCAGTATTCCATAACATTTTTACGTAAATCGGGGTATAAATAAGAAGGGAGGAGAGGCCTTTGCTCTCTTCCCTCCTGGCGAGGTTTGGAGACAGCAGATCCCCACAGCTGGTCCCGCTTCTGTGGGGGAGGTGGGGCCCAGCTCAGCCTACTGGGCCTGCTGTTTTCTGCTGATCCAGAGTCTGATAGCGTGGCAGTGGCGTTTAGTGTGATTGTGCTATCTCAAGGAAAGTATTAAGGTTTTTCTTTGGCTAGTCCTTTATGGAGTGTGTATATGTGTTATCGGGTTTGGCTTTTTTTGTTTTATCCCTTTTCCCTTTTCTGTTTTTTCAGGTGTTGGGTTTTTGTTGTTGTTGGTTTTTATGTGTATACAGTTTTTGTAAATTGTATATAAATGTAATGTAAGTGTAAATATATTTTTATATATATATTGCTTTAGCTCTCTCTCTCTCTCTCTCTTATTTCGGTTCTCTTGTTTTTTTCTCTCCTCCCTTGGTTTTTAGTTTTGGACGGGGGGGAGCTCTTGCAGTGGGGTTTGAAGACTTGGCAGGGAGCCAGCTCCAAACCATCACAACAACCTACAGCATATCCCTTTGCAAACTGCAGCCAACAGAAGCTACACACAATCTTCTTAAAGGTACCGTATGTTCAGTCTTAGCTAAAAACCAGGACACTGTGTGATGGTTTGGACCTGGCTCCCTGCCAAATGCCCGAACTCACAGTAACAACCCCTTCCCTCTCCCTTCTTCCCTTAGGGCAAAGGAAAAAACACTATAAAAATTAAAGAACCCAAAATCAATTTAGTTGTATAAAAGTATATATTTTACATATATTACAGTTATATACAATTAAAATGTTATGTACACAATGAAGGGAATCCAAACACCCCCCCGAAAGGGAAAGGGGAAAAAGGGACAAAAAGGGACTCAGAACAGATATACACAATCAAACCCAAGAACTACCAAAATAAAGAACTAGCAAAACAAATCTCACCACGTCCCCCAGAAAAGCAAGATCACCAGACATGGCCAGCACTCTCCAACCTCCCGCATGGCAGGCCAGTGGTTGCTGCAGGCCTCAGCCTTAGATAAGCGAGACCAACACAAGGACCTAACGCTCCTGAATCTCTCTGGAAGAGAGTGAGGTCTCTAATCTCCACCTTATTTATGCTCTGGTTTACGTAAAAATCGTGTGGAATATTGGACACATGGCCACCTCCTTGGTTACGAGCTGGTTACCAGGAAGGCCTAGACCAAAACCATCACACACTGAGAAAAGAAGGCTCTGAACAGAAAATGTGAGCCAGTTTGTCTTCCCCAAGGGTTTCT
>NW_026088226.1:0-17127 GCF_022539395.1 Myiozetetes cayanensis
GTTTTTGGGGTTTTGGGGGGTCCCAGGAGGGGATTGGGGGATTTTTGGGGGTTCCGTGGACTTTTGGGGGTTTGGGGGTCTCAGAAAGGTTTTTGGGGGGTCCAGGAGGGATTTGGGGGTTTTTGGGGGTTTTTGGGGGTCCCAGGAGGGGTTTGGGGTTCCCAGAAGTTCTTGGGGTTTTGGGGGAGTTTTGGGGGTTTGGGAGTCCCAGGAGGGTTTGGGGGTTTCCCAGGAATTTTTGGGGTTTTGGGGGAGTTTTGGGGGTTTTGGGGTCCCAGGAGGGGTTTGGGGGTTCCCCTGGATTTTTGGGGGTTTCTGGGAGTTTTTGGGGGTTTGAGGGGTCCAGGAGGGGTTTGGGGGCTTTTGGGGGGTTTGGGTGGTCCAGGAGGATTTGGGGTTTTTGGGGGTCCCAGGAGGGGTTTGGGGTTCCCAGGAGTTCTTGGGGGTTTTAGGGGAGAGTTGGGATTTTTGGGGGTCCCAGGAGGGGATTTGTGGTTTCTGGGGGTTTTTGGGGTCCCAGGAGGGGATTTGGGGTTTGGGGGTTTTTAGGGGTCTCAGGAGGGGTTTGGGAGTTTTGGGGGTTTTTGGGAGTCCCAGGAGGGAATTTGGGGGTTTTGGGGGGGTTTTGGGGGTCCCAGGAGGGATTTGGGGTTTTGGGGTTTTTTGGGAGTCCCGGGAGGATTTGGGGTTTTGGGGGTCCAGGAGGGGATTTGGGGTTTTTGGGGGTCCCAGGAGGGGTTTGGGGTTCCCCAAGGAATTTTTGGGGTTTTCTGGGAGTTTTTGGAGGTTTTGGGGTCCCAGGAGGGATTTGGGGTTTTGGGGGTTTTTGAGGGATCCCAGGAGGGGTTTGGGGTTCCCAAGGAGTTCTTGGGGGTTTTGGGGAGTTTTGGGGTTTTGGGGGTCCCAGGAGGATTTGGGGTTTTGGGGGTTTTTGGGGTCCCAGGAGGATTTGGGTTTTGGGGGTTTTTGGGGGTCCCAGGAGGGATTTGGGGTTTTTGGGGTTTGGGACTCCCGGGAGGATTTGGGGTTCTGGGGGGTTTTTGGGGTTTTTGGGGGATTTGGGATTTTTGGGAGGGGACCCAGGAGGGGTTGGGGTTTGGGGGTCCCAGGAGGATTTGGGGTTTTGGGGGTTTTTGGGGGTCCCAGGAGGGGTTTAGGGGTTCCCAAGGAATTTTTGGGGGTTTTCTGGGAGTTTTTTGAGGTTTGGGGGTCCGAGGAAGGGATTGGGGTTTTTAGGGGGTTTTGGGGGTCCCAGGAGGGTTTGGGGGTTCCCCAGGAGTACTTGGGGGTTTGGGGGGGTTTTGGGGTTTGGGGTCCCAGGAGAGGTTTGGGGGGATTTTTGTGGGGGTCCTGGACTTTTGGGGGTTTGGGGGTCTCAGAAAGGGGTTTTTAGGGGGTCCTGGAGGGGATTTGGGGTCTTTTGGGGCGTTTTTGGGGGTCCCAGGAAGGGTTTGGGGGTTCCCCAGGAGTTTTTGGGGGTTTTGGGGGGGTTTTGGGGGATTTTGGGGTCCCAGGACGGGGTTTTGAGGGTTTCCTGGACTTTTTAGGGGTTTTGGTGTGGATTATTTTTTTTTTTTGGGGGGTGGCAGAAATAGAACATTTCCTCACAACATTCCCAATCCCAGAATCTGAAATAATTCCCGGATTTATTATTATTATCATTATTATTATTATTTATCACCCCAGCTCCCCCCAGGACCCTCCTGGACCCCAAAAACCCCCCCAGGTGGGAATTTCGTCACAGCACAGCCAATCAAAGCGCTGTTCACCGTGTGACGTCACCGGTTACCAGGCAGAAAACGCACCCGGCCTTTAACCGCCCCGTGCGCGGTGCAGCCAATAGAAAATCAAATCTTGAGTGACGTCATCGGTTGCCGGGCAGAAGCGGCACCGCGGCGTCTGCCGGGGGACCCCAAAAATCCCCCCCAAAACCACTCCTGGACCCCCCAAAACCCCCAAAAACTCCCCAAAAAAAACCAAAAAAACCCCCAAGAACTCCAGGGGAACCCTCAAATCCCTCCTAGGACCCCCAAAACCCCCCATTTGGGGTTTTTTGAGGTTTTTTGGGGGGTCCCAGGAGGGGTTTGGGGTTTTGGGGGGTTTTTTGGGTTTTTTTTGGGGGGGGGTTGGGAGTTTTTAGGGAGTCCAGGAGGGGATTTGGGTTTTTTTGGGGTCCCAGGAGGGGTTTGGGGGTTTTGGGAGTTTTTTTGGGGGTCCCAGGAGGGGTTTGGGGGTTCCCAAGGAATTTTTGGGGGGGTTTCTGGGAGTTTTTTGGGGTTTTGGGGGGTCCCAGGAGGGGTTTTGGGGTTTTTTGGGGTCCCTGGAGGGGATTTGGGGTTTTTTGGGGTTTTTTGGGGGTCCAATGAGGGGATTTGGGGTTTTTTTGGGGGTCCCAGGAGGGGTTTGGGGATTCCCCAGGATTTTTTGGGGATTTTGGGGGGGATTTGGGAGGTTTTGGGGGTCCCACGACGGGTTTTTGGGGGGTTCCCTGGACTTTTCAGGTGGTTTTGGGTGTGGATTATTTTTTTTTGGGGGGGTGGCAGAAATAGAACATTTCCTCACAACATTCCCAATCCCAGAATCTGAAATAATTCCCGGATTTATTGTTTATTATTATTATTATTATTATTATTATTATTTATTACCCCAGCTCCCCCCGGGACCCTCCTGGACCCCAAAAACCCCCCCAGGTGGGAATTTCGTCTCAGCGCAGCCAATCAAAGCGCCGTTCACCGTGTGACGTCACCGGTTACCAGGCAGAAAACGCCTCCAACCTTTTTCCTCCCCAAGCGCGGAGCAGCCAATAGAAAATCAACTCTCCAGTGACGTCACCGGTTGCCGGGCAGAAGCGGCGCTGCGGGGCCTGCCGGGGGACCCCAAAAATCCCCCCCAAAACCCCTCCTGGACCCCCCAAAACCCCCAAAAACTCCCAAAAAAACCCCCCAAAACCCCCAAGAACTCCTGGGGAACCCCCAAACCCCTCATGGGACCCCCCAAAAAACCCCAAATCCCTTCCTGGACCTCCCAAAATCCCCAAAAAACCCTTTCTGGGACTCCCAAACCCCCCAAAAAGTCCAGGGAACCCCCCGAAAATCCCCCCCAATCCCCTCCTGGGACCCCCAAACCAGAAAGGGTTTTTGGGGGATTTTTTTGGGGGGTCCCAGGAGGGGTTTGGGGGTTCCCAAGGAGTTTTTGAGGGGTTTCTGGGAGTTTTTTGAGGTTTTGGGGGGTCCCAGGAGGGGATTTGGGGTTTTTTGGGAGTCCCAGGAGGGATTTGGGGTTTTTTGGGGTTTTTTTGGGGGTCCCAGGAGGGGATTGGGGGGGAATTTTGGGGGTTCCCTGGACTTTTTTGGGGGGTTTGGGGGGTCTCAGAAGGGGTTTTGGGGATTTTTGGGGTCCCAGGAAGGGTTTGGGGTTCCAGGAGTTTTTGGGGGGTTTTGAGGGGTTTTGGGAGATTTTGGGGGGTCCCAGGAGGGGTTTGGGGGTTCCCCAGGAGTTCTTGGGGGTTTTGGGGGGGTTTTTGGGGTTTGGGGGTCCCAGGAGAGGTTTGGGGGGGATTTTTGGGGGTTCCCTGGACTTTTTGGGGGGTTTGGGGGTCTCAGAAAGGTTTTTTGGGGGGTCCAGGAGGAGATTTGGGGTTTTTTTGGGGTTTTTTGGGGGTCCCAGGAGGGGTTTGGGGGTTCCCAAGGAATTTTAGGGGTCCCAGGAGGGGTTTGAGGTTCCCAAGGAATTTTTAGGGGGTTTCTGGGAGTTTTTTGGGTTTTGGGGTCCCAGGAGGGGTTTGGGGTTCCCAGGAGTTTTTTGAGGGGGTTTGAGAGGGTTTTAGGAGTTTTTGGGGGCGTTTTGGGGGGTTTTGGGGGGTTTTGGAGGCTCCGGGACCCTCCTGGACCCCAAAAGGCCCCCCCAGACCCCCCCAGGCCCCTGAGTTGGTCCTGCTGCTTCCAGTGCCTCCCAGTTCATCCCAGTACAGCCCAGTGCCCTCCCAGTTTAGCCCAGTGACTTCCCAGTGCCCTCCCAGTACAGCCCAGTGCCTCCCAGTTTATACCAGTCCCCTCCCAGTACAGCCCAGTGCCCTCCCAGTGCCCTCCCAGTACAGCCCAGGGCCTCCCAGTTCATCCCAGTACAGCCCAGTGCCCTCCCAGTTCATCCCAGTAACCCCCAGTGCCCTCCCAGTTCATCCCAGTAACCCCCAGTACCCTCCCAGTGCCTCCCAGTTGATCCCAGTAACTCCCCAGTGCCTCCAAGTACAGCCCAGTCCCCTCCCAGTTTATCCCAGTACAGCCCAGTACCCTCTCAGTGCCCTCCCAGTACAGCCCAGTTTATCCCAGTGCCCTCCCAGTATCCCCCAGTCCCCTCCCAGTGCCTCCCAGTACAGCCCAGTGCCTCCCAGTGCCTCCCAGTATGACCCAGTGCCCTCCCAGTGCCTCCCAGTACAGCCCAGTACCTCCCAGTGCCTCCCAGTTTATACCAGTCCCCTCCCAGTACAGCCCAGTGACCTCCCAGTGGCTCCCAGTATGGCCCAGTTCCCCCCCAGTACCTCCCAGTACAGCCCAGTGCCTCCCAGTTCATCCCATTCCCCTCCCAGTTTATCCCACTCCTCTCCCAGTTTATCCCAGTACAGCCCAGTGCCCTCCCAGTTTATCCCAGTGCCTCCCAGTATGGCCCAGTAACCTCCCAGTGTCCCCAGTTTATCCCAGTGCCCTCCCAGTTCATCCCAGTGCCCCCCCAGTACCCCCTAGTCCCCTCCCAGTTTATCCCAGTACAGCCCACTGCCCTCCCAGTACCCCCGGTCCCCTCCCAGTGGCTCCCAGTACATCCCAGTTTATCCCAGTGCCCTCCCAGTACAGCCTAGTGCCCCGCAGTGCCTCCCAGTACAGCCCAGTGACCTCCCAGTACCTCCCAGTACGGCCCAGTGCCCTCCCAGTACCCCCAGTACAGCCCAGTGCCTCCCAGTGCCCCCCAGTCCCCTCCCAGTTTATCCCAGTACAGCCCAGTACCTCCCAGTTTATACCAGTCCCCTCCCAGTACATCCCAGTGCTCCCCCAGTGCCCTCCCAGTGCCTCCCAGTACAGCCTAGTGCCCTCCCAGTACATCCCAGTTTATCCCAGTGCCCTCCCAGTCCCTCCCAGTACATCCCAGTGCCCTCCCAGTGCCTCCCAGCATGGCCCAGTTACCCCTCCAGTACCCCCAGTACAGCCCAGTGCCTCCCAGTTTATACCAGTCCCCTCCCAGTACATCCCAGTGCTCCCCCAGTGCCCTCCCAGTGCCTCCAAGTTTATCCCAGTGCCCTCCCAGTGCAGCCCAGTGCCCCCCCCAGTATCCCCCAGTCCCCTCCCAGTTTATCCCAGTACAGCCCAGTGCCCTCCCAGTACATCCCCGTTTATCCCAGTGCCCTCCCAGTGCCTCCCAGTTTATCCCAGTCCCCTCCCAATACAGCCCAGTGCCCTCCCAGTGCCTCCCAGTATGGCCCAGTTACCCCTCCAGTACCCCCAGTATAGCCCAGTGCCCTCCCAGTACCTCCCAGTACAGACCAGTGCCTCCCAGTACCCTCCCAGTGCCTCCCAGTGCCTCCCAGTTTATCCCAGTACAGCCCAGTGCCCTCCCAGTAACCCCCAGTATGGTCCAGTGCCCTCCCAGTATAGCCCAGGGACCTCCCAGTTCATCCCAGTGCCCTCCCAGTGCCTCCCAGTTCACCCCAGTGCCCTCCCAGTGCCTCCCAGTACAGCCCAGTACCTCCCAGTAACTCCCCAGTGCCTCCCAGTTTATCCCAGTGCCCTCCCAGTCCCCTCCCAGTTTATCCCAGTACCCCCCCGCGCCACTGGGAGGACACTGGGAGGGGACTGGGATAAACTGGGTGGGGGCACTGGAATAAACTGGTTTAAACTGGAACAAACTGGTTTAAACTTGAACAAACTGGTTTAAACTGGAACAAACTGGTTTAAACTGGGACGAACTGGGCCGGACCGGGCCCAACCGGGCGCGCTTGGCCCCGCCCCCCGCGCTCCCCTATTGGTCAGTTCACCCTCTCCCAGCTCTCCCATTGGTCCGTTTCAAACCCTGACCCCGCCCCTCCTCTCTTCCCATTGGCCGCTTCTGTCACCGCCCTGCTCTCCCATTGGCTGGCCGGGAGTGGGCGTGGCCGGCGCGGCTCGGCGGGAAAACCGTGAGGAAACCCTGAGGGGGAGGGGAGCATTTAGGTCACCCAACACCACCCAAATCCCCTGAATTGACCCAAAATCCACCCCAGGCACCCCAAAATCCACCTGAATTGACCCAAAATCCACCTGAATTGACCCAAAATCCACCCCAATTTACCCAAAATCCACCTGAATTTACCCAAAATCCACCTGAATTGTCCCAAAATCCACCTGAATTGACCCAAAATCCAACTGAATTGACCCAAAATCCACCGGAATTTTCCCAAAATCCACCTGAATCGACCCAAAATCCACCCCAATGGACCCAAAATCCACCTGATTTGACCGAAAATCCACCCCAATGCACCCAAAATCCACCTGAATTGACCCAAAATCCCCCTGAATTGACCCAAAATCCCCCTAAATTGACCCAAAATCCACGCCAATCCACCCAAAATCCACCTGAATTGTCCCAAAATCCACCTGAATTGACCCCAAATCCACCTGAATTGACCCCAAATCCCCCTGAATTGACCCAAAATCCCCCGGATTGGCCTCAAAATCCACCTGAATTGACCCAAAATCCACCCCAATGCACCCAAAATCCACCTGAATTGACCCAAAATCCACCCCAATTGACCCAAAATCCACCTGAATTGACCCAAAATCCACCTGAATTGACCCAAATCCACCAATGCACCCAAAATCCACCTGAATTGACCCAAAATCCACCACAATGCACCCAAAATCCACCTGAATTGACCCAAAATCCACCTGAATTGACCCAAAATCCACCCCAGGCACCCCAAAATCCACCTGAATTGACCCAAAATCCACCTGAATTGTCCCAAAATCCACCTGAATTGACCCAAAATCCACCCCAATTTACCCAAAATCCACCTGAATTGTCCCAAAATCCACCTGAATTGTCCCAAAATCCACCTGAATGGACCCAAAATCCACCCCAATGCACCCAAAATCCCCCTGAATTGACCCAAAATCCACCCCAATGGACCCAAAATCCCCCTGAATTGACCCAAAATCCCCCTGAATTGACCCAAAATCCACCCCAGGCACCCCAAAATCCACCTGAATTGACCCAAAATCCACCCCAACCCACCCAAAATCCACCTGAATTGACCCAAAATCCACCCCAATGCACCCAAAATCCCCCTGAATTGACCCAAAATCCACCCCAATTGACCCAAAATCCACCCCAACCCACCCAAAATCCACCTGAATTGACCCCAAATCCACCTCAATGCACCCAAAATCTCCCGGATTGGCCCCAAAATCCACCTGAATTGACCCAAAATCCCCCTGAATTGTCCCAAAATCCACCTGAATTGTCCCAAAATCCCCCTGAATTGACCCAAAATCCACCCCAACCCACCCAAAATCCACCTGAATTGACCCAAAATCCAACTGAATTGACCCAAAATCCCCCCCAATTGACCCAAAATCCACCAGAATTGTCCCAAAATCCACCTGAATTGATCCAAAATCCACCCCAGGCACCCCAAAATCCACCACAATGGACCCAAAATCCACCTGAATTGACCCAAAATCCCCCTGAATTGACCCAAAATCCACCCCAATGCACCCAAAATCCCCCTGAATTGACCCAAAATCCACCTGAATTGACCCAAAATCCACCTGAATTGGCCCAAAATCCACCTGAATTGACCCAAAATCCACCTGAATTGTCCCAAAATCCCCCTGAATTGACCCAAAATCCACCCCAATGCACCCAAAATCCACCTGAATTGACCCAAAATCCACCCCAATGCACCCAAAATCCACCCCAGGCACCCCAAAATCCACCTGAATTGTCCCAAAATCCCCCTGAATTGACCCAAAATCCACCCCAATGCACCCAAAATCCACCTGAATTGACCCAAAATCCACCCCAATGCACCCAAAATCCACCCCAATTGACCCAAAATCCACCTGAATTGACCCAAAATCCACCCCAATGGACCCAAAATCCACCCCAGGCACCCCAAATAACCCTCAAAAAAACCTCAAAGAATTCTTAAAAAACCCCAAAAAATCCTCAAAAAATCCTCAAAAAATCACAAAAAATATAAAAAAAATCAGAAAAAAATCACAAAAAATCTGCAAAAAATTCTCAAAAAATCCTCAGAAAATCGTCACAAAATCCTCCAAAAAATCACCAAAAAAATCCACAAAAAATTAAAAAAAATCAGAAAAAAATCAGAAAAAAACACCAAAAAATTACGAAAAAATCAGAAAAAATCCTCAAAAAACCCTCAAGAAATCCTCAAAAAATCACAAAAAAATCCAAGAAAAACTAGAAAAAATCACAAAAAATCCTCCAAAAATCTCAGAAAAAGTCCTCAAAAAATCACCAAAAAAATCCCAAAAAAATCCCAAAAAAATCCTCAAAAAATCACTCAAAAATCACCAAAAATATGCCCAAAAATTCAGAAAAAATCAGGAAAAAAAAGCAAAAAAAAAATCAGAAAGAAAACCAAAAAATGCAGAAAAAATCAGAAAAAAATCAGAAAAAAAATGCAGAAAAAATCCCCAAAAATCCTCGAAAAATGACCAAAAAAATCCCCAAAAACCCTCAAAAAATCCCAAAAATATCCCAAAAAAATCTTTAAAAAAATCACAAAAAAATCCCCAAAAAATCACAAAAAATTCAGAAAAAAGTCCCAAAAAATTCAGAAAAAAACGCCAAAAACTCGTGAAAAAATCCTCAAAAAATGCAGAACAAACCCCCAAAATCCCCTAAATCCCCCAATCCCCAAGAGCCCCAAACCCCCTAACCTCCTCCCGGTTTCTTTCCAGCCCCTGCCTCCCCCTGCAAAACCCCCAAAACCCCCAAAATCCACTCCAGGCACCCCAAAATCCACCTCAACCCACCCAAAATCCACCTGAATTGACCCAAAATCCACCTGAATTCACCCAAAATCCACCTGAATTGACCCAAAATCCACCTGAATTGACCCAAAATCCACCCCAATGCACCCAAAATCCACCTGAATTGACCCAAAATCCACCCCAATGGACCCAAAATCCACCTGAATTGACCCAAAATCCACCTGAATTGACCCAAAATCCCCCTGAACTGACCCAAAATCCCCCGGATTGGCCCCAAAATCCACCCCAATCTACCCAAAATCCACCCCAAACCACCCAAAATCCACCTGAATTGACCCAAAATCCACCTGAATTGACCCAAAATCCACCTGAATTGACCCAAAATCCACCTGAATTGACCCAAAATCCACCCCAATGGACCCAAAATCCACCTGAATTTTCCCAAAATCCACCTGATTTGACCGAAAATCCACCCCAATGCACCCAAAATCCACCTGAATTGACCCAAAATCCACCTGAATTGACCCAAAATCCACCTGAATTGACCCAAAATCCACCTGAATTGTCCCAAAATCCACCTGAATGGACCCAAAATCCACCTGAATTGACCCAAAATCCACCCCAATGGACCCAAAATCCACCTGAATTGACCCAAAATCCACCTGAATTGACCCAAAATCCACCCCAATGGACCCAAAATCCACCCCAATGGGCCCAAAATCCACCTGAATGGACCCAAAATCCACCTGAATTGACCCAAAATCCACCTGAATGGACCCAAAATCCACCCCAATGGGCCCAAAATCCACCTGAATGGACCCAAAATCCACCTGAATTGACCCAAAATCCACCCCAATGGACCCAAAATCCACCTGAATTGACCCAAAATCCACCCCAGGCACCCCAAATCCAACTGAATTGACCCAAAATCCTCCTGAATTGACCCAAAATCCCCCTGAATTGACCCAAAATCCACCCCAATGGACCCAAAATCCACCCCAATGGACCCAAAATCCACCCCAATGCACCCAAAATCCACCTGAATTGACCCAAAATCCACCTGAATTGTCCCAAAATCCACTCCAGGCACCCCAAAATCCACCCCAATTGACCCAAAATCCACCTGAATTGACCCAAAATCCCCCTGAATTGACCCAAAATCCACCCCAATCCACCCAAAATCCACCTGAATTGACCCAAAATCCACCTGAATTGACCCAAAATCCACCTGAATTGACCCAAAATCCCCCCCAATGCACCCAAAATCCACCGGAATTGACCCAAAATCATCCTGAATTGACCCAAAATCCACCTGAATTGACCCAAAATCCTCCTGAATTGACCCAAAATCCCCCTGAATTGACCCAAAATCCACCTGAATTGACCCAAAATCCAACTGAATTGACCCAAAATCCACCTGAATTGACCCAAAATCCCCCCCAATGGACCCAAAATCCAGCCCAACCCACCCAAAATCCACCTGAATTGACCCAAAATCCACCCCAACCCACCCAAAATCCACCTGAATTTACTCAAAATCCACCCCAATGGACCCAAAATCCACCTGAATTTACTCAAAATCCACCTCAATTGACCCAAAATCCACCCCAATGGACCCAAAATCCACCCCAATCCACCCAAAATCCACCCCAATGGACCAAAAATCCACCTGAATCGACCCAAAATCCAACCCAATCCACCCAAAATCCAACTGAATTGACCCAAAATCCACCTGAATTGACCCAAAATCCACCTCAATGCACCCAAAATCTCCCGGATTGGCCCCAAAATCCACCCCAACCCACCCAAAATCCACCTGAATTGTCCCAAAATCCACCTGAATTGAAGCAAAATCCTCCTGAATTGACCCAAAATCCACCTGAATTTTCCCAAAATCCTCCTGAATTGACCCAAAATCCACCTGAATTGACCCAAAATCCACCTGAATTGACCCAAAATCCCCCAGATTGGACCCAAAATCCACCCCAATGGACCCAAAATCCACCCCAGGCACCCCAAAATCCACCCCAGGCACCCAAAATCCACCTGAATTAACCCAAAATCCACCCCAACCGACCCAAAATCCTCCCCAATGCACCCAAAATCCACCCCAATGGACCCAAAATCCACCAAAATCCACCCAAAATCCACCTGAATTGACCCAAAATCCACCCCAATGGACCCAAAATCCACCCGAATGGACCCAAAATCCACCTGAATTGACCCAAAATCCACCCCAATTGACCCAAAATCCACCTGAATGGACCCAAAATCCACCTGAATTGACCCAAAATCCACCCCAATGGACCCAAAATCCACCTGGATTGACCCAAAATCCCCCTGAATGCACCCAAAATCCTCCTGAATTGACACAAAATCCACCTGAATTGACCCAAAATCCACCCCAATGGACCCAAAATCCACCTGAATTGACCCAAAATCCACCCCAATTGACCCAAAATCCACCTGAATGGACCCAAAATCCACCTGAATTGACCCAAAATCCACCCCAATGGACCCAAAATCCACCTGAATTGACCCAAAATCCACCCCAATGGACCCAAAATCCACCTGAATTGACCCAAAATCCACCCCAACCCACCCAAAATCCACCCCAACCCACCCAAAATCCCCCCCAATGCACCCAAAATCCACCCCAATGGACCCAAAATCCACCTGAATTGACCCAAAATCCACCCCAATGGACCCAAAATTTTTTGGGAATTTTTTTGGATTTTTTTTGGAATTTTTTGGGATTTTTTTTATTTTTTACAGGGTTTTCTTTTATTTTTTGAGAGTTTTTTAGATGATTTGGGGGGTTCTGGGTGGTTTGGGAATTTTAGGGAATTTTTTGGGAATTTTAGGGAATTTTTTGGGAATTTTGGGGATTTTTTGGGAAATTTTTTGGATTTTTTTTATTTTTTTGGAATTTTTTTTGGATTTTTTTTCTGATTTTTTGGGAATTTTTTTATTTTTTGCAGGGTTTTTTTGGGATTTTGGAGGGTCTGGGAGGTCCTGGGGGGTCCTGAGATTGTTGGGAATTTTTGGGAAATTTCTCAGGATTTTTTGGGGGAATTTTTTGGGATTTTTTTCTGATTTTTTGGAGATTTTTGGGGGGTTTTTTAGGGATTTTTTGAGGATTTTTGTTTTATATTTTGAGGATTTTTTGGGTGGATTTGGAGGGGTTTGGGGGGTCTGGGAGGTCCTGGGGGGTCCTGGGATTGATGGGAATTTTGGGGGAATTTTTTGAGAATTTTTTTGGAATTTTGGGGATTTTTTAGGGATTTTTTTAAGTTTTTTGCAGGTTTTTTGCTGGTTTTTTTTAGGAATTTTGGGGAGTGTGGGGAATTTGGGAATTTTTTGGGATTTTTGGGAATTTTCAGGAATTTTTTGGAAATTTTTTTGGATTCTTTTTTTTTATTATTTTTTTTATTTTGGGGGATTTTTTTGGGATTTTTTAATTTTTTTGCAGCTTTTTGTTGGGTTTTTTGGGGATTTTGGGGGTTCTGGGGGGTTTGGGAATTTTTTGGGAATTTTTGGCAATTTTTAGGAATTTTTGGGGAATTTTTGGGAATTTTTTTGTTGTATTTTTTTTGCTTTTTTGGATTTTTTCTGATTTTTCAGGGATTTTTGCAATTTTTTTAAATTTTTGGAGGGTTTTTTAGAGGACTTTGGGGGTTCTGTGAGCTTTGGGAATTTTTTGGGATTTTTTGGGAATTTCTTGGGAATTTTTTTGGATTATTTTTGGATTTTTTTGGATTTTTTTTCTTTTTTTGGCGGGATTTTTTGGGGATTTTTTTTATTTTTTGCAGGTTGTTTTGGGGATTTTGGGGATTCTGGGGGTCTTGGGGTGCTTGGGAATTTTTCGGATTTTTTGGGGAATTTTTTGGGAATTTTTGTGGATTTTTTAGGAATTTTTTTGGATTTTTTCAGGATTTTTTGAGGATTTTTTTGATATCTTGAGGATTTTTGGGGTGAATTTGGAGGGGTTTGGGGGATCTGGGAGGTCCTGGGGGGTCCTGGGATTGTTGGAAATTTTGGGGGGATTTTTTGAGGAATTTTGGATTTTTTTTTATTTTTTTCTGATTTTTGGGGGATTTTTGTGGTTTTTTTATTTTTTGAGGGTTTTTTAAAGGGTTTCAGGGGTTCTGGGGGGTTTGGGAATTTTTGGGAATTTTTTGGAATTTTTGGGGGGTTTTCAGGAATTTTTTCGGATTTTTTGGGGATTTTTGGGGATTTTTGGGGATTTTTGGGGATTTTTTGGGTTTTTTTGGATTTTGGGGGATTTTTTGGGGATTTTTTTATTTTTTGCAGGTATTTTTGGGGATTTTGGGGGTTCTGGGGGTCTTGGGGTGTTTGGGAATTTTGGGGAATTTTTTTGGATTTTTTGGGGATTTTTTGGGATTTTTCGGGATTTTTCGGGAATTTTTTGGGAATTTTTTTGTCTTTTCTTTGGATTTTTTTCTGATTTTTTTTTGATTTTTGGGGATTTTGGGGGGATTTTTTTATTTTTTTGCAGGGCTTTTGTTGGGTTTTTTGGGGATTTTAGAGGGTCTGGGGGGTTTGGGAATTTTTTGGGATTTTTAGGGAATTTTTTGAGAATTTTTGGGAATTTTTCGGGAATTTTTCTTAGATTTTTTAATTTTTTTCTGATTTTCTTGGGATTTTTTTATTTTTTGCAGGGGGTTTTTTGGGAGTTTGGGGGTCTGGAAGGTCTTGGGGTGTTTGGGAATTTTTCAGGATTTTTTGGGAATTTTCAGGAATTTTTGGGGAATTTTTGAGAATTTTTTTGGATTTTTTCTGATTTTTTTTTGGATTTTTGGGATTTTGGGATTTTTTGCAGGTTTTTTGTTGGGTTTTTTGGGGATTTTGGAGGGTCTGGGGAATTTGGGAATTTTTGGGGATTTTTTTGGGATTTTGGGGAATTTTTGAGGAATTTTTTGGATTTTTTGGATTTTTTTTTAATTTTTGGGGGGATATTTTTTGTAAGTTTTTTGAATTTTTTTTATTTTTTGCAGGTTGTTTTTGGGATTTTGGGGGGTCTGGGGCGTCTTGGGGTGTTTGGGAATTTTTGGAGAATTTTTCAGGATTTTTTGGGAATTTTTGTGGATTTTTAGAATTTTTTGATTTTTTCAGGATTTTTTGAGGATTTTTTTTTTATATCTTAAGGGTTTTTGGGGTGGATTTAGAAGGGTTTGGGGGGTCTGGGAGGTCCTGGGGGGTCCTGGCATTGTTGGGAATTTTTGGGGAATTTTTTGGGAATTTGGGGGAATTTTGGGGGATTTTTTTTGGATTTTTTTCTGATTTTTTGGGGATTTTTGGATTTTTTTCTTAATTTTTTGAGGGTTTTTTAGGGGGATTTTGGGGGAGTTTGGGGAGTCTGGGAGGTCCTGGGGTTGAGAATTTTGGGGGATTTTTTTCGGAAATTTTTTTGTATTTTGGGGGATATTTTTGGATTTTTGTGCGATTCTTAGGACATTTTTTTTCCATTTTTTAAACATTTTTGGGGGTTTTTTAGGGGATTTTTTTTCCATTTTTTTTCCATATTTTGACCATTTTAATGTGATTTTTGTGCGATTCTTAGGACATTTTTTTTCCATTTTTTAAACATTTTTGGGGGGGTTTTAGGGGATTTTTTTTCCATTTTTTTTCCATTTTTTGACCATTTTTATGTGATTTTTGGGGGATTTTTAGGGCATTTTTTATTCTTTTTTTCCCACTTTTTGACCATTTTTCGACCATTTTAATGTGATTTTTGTGGAGTTTTTAGGGCATTTGTTTCCATTTTTTGACCATTTCTATGTGATTTGGGGGGGATTTTTTGGGCCTAGTTTTTTCCATTTTGTTTTCCATTTTTTGACCATTTTTGGGGTATTTTTTTTCCATTTTTTTCCATTTTTTGACCATTTTTATGTGATTTTTGTGAGATTTTTTAGGGCATTTTTTTCCATTTTTTTTCCATTTTTTGACCATTTTTATGTGATTTTTGGGTATTTTTTTCCATTTTTTTTCCATTTTTTGACCATTTTTATGTGATTTTTGTGAGATTTTTTAGGGCATTTTTTTCCATTTTTTTTCCATTTTTTGACCATTTTTATGGGATTTTGGGGGGATTTTTTGGGGAATTTTTTGGGCATATTTTATCCATTTTTTTTCCCATTTTTTGACCATTTTTATGTGATTTTGGGGGGACTTTTTGGACATTTTTTATCCATGTTTTTTCCATTTTTTGACCATTTTTGTGTGATTTTTGGGGGATTTTTTTTGGCACATTTTTTTTTCATTTTTTGACCATTTTTGGGGGGATTTTTTGGCCTTTTTTTTTTCCATTTTTTGACCATTTTTATGTGATTTTTGGGGGATTTTTTGGGCATATTTCATCCATTTTATTCCCATTTTTTGACCATTTTTTGACCATTTTTATGGGATTTTTGGGGGATTTTTTGAGCATATTTAATCCATTTTTTTTCCATTTTTTGACCATTTTTATATGATTTTTGGGGGAATTTTTGGGCATAGTTTTTCCATTTTGTTTTCCATTTCTTGACCATTTTTGGGGCATTTTTTTTCCATTTTGTTTTCCATTTTTTGACCGTTTTTATGTGTGATTTTTGGGGGATTTTTAAGGCATCTTTTATCCATTTTTTTCCCATTTTTTGACCATTTTTATGTGATTTTTGGGGGATTTTTTGAGCATTTTTTTTCCTTTTTTTTCCATTTTTGGACCATTTTTGGGGGGATTTTTTTTTAATTTTTTTACATTTTTAGGGGATTTTTGTAACTTTGGGGAACTTTTTCAGTGATTTTAATTTTAATTTCCCTTCCTTTCCCTGTCCCTCAGACCCTCCAGACCCTCCATCAGCTCCTGCTGCTGCTGCGGAGCCGGTCAGGGCGGGGCCTCGTTTGCATCTCATTAATATTCATAGACCGGCACCCAATCGGATACCATGCCCAAAATAACCCCAAACCAGTAACTCCCAGTAACTCCCAGTAACTCCCAGTGACCCCCAATCCCCTCCCAGTAACTCCCAGTAACTCCCAGTAACTCCCAGTGACCCCCAGACCCCAAACCAGTAACAACCAGTGACCCCCAATCCCCTCCCAGTAACTCCCAGTAACTCCCAGTGACCCCCAAAGCCCAAACCAGTAACTCCCAGTATAACCCAGTGACCCCCAATCCACTCCCAGTAACTCCCAGTGACCCCCAGAGCCCAAACCAGTAACTCCCAGTAACTCCCAGTATAACCCAGAGCCCAAACCAGTGACTCCCAGTAACTCCCAGTAACTCCCAGTGACCCCCAGTGACTCCCAGTATAATGCAGAGCCCAAACCAGTAACTCCCAGTAACTCCCAGTGAACCCCAGACCCCAAACCAGTAACTCCCAGTGCCTCCCAGTGATCCCCAGGCCCCAAACCAGTAACTCCCAGTAGCTCCCAGTAACTCCCAGTGACCCCCAGACCCCAAACCAGTAACAACCAGTGACCCCAATCCTCTCCCAGTGACTCCCAGTGACTCCCAGTAACCCCCAGTGACCCCCAATCCCAGTAACTCCCAGTAAGTCCCAGTAATACCCAGAGCCCAAACCAGTAACTCCCAGTAACCCCCAGACTCCAAACCAGTGACTCCAAGTAATTTCCAGTATAACCCAGTGACCCCCAGACCCCAAACCAGTAACTCCCAGTAACTCCCAGTATAAGCCAGTGACTCCCAGTAACTCCCAGTGAATCCCAGTAGCTCCCAGTAACTCCCAGTGACCCCCAGGCCCCAAACCAGTGACTCCCAGTAACTCCTACTATAAACCAGTGACCCCCAATCCCCTCCCAGTAACTCCCAGTGACCCCCAAAGCCCAAACCAGTAACTCCCAGTATAAACCAATAACTCCCAGTATAACCCAGACCCCAAACCAGTAACTCCCAGTAACTCCCAATGACCCCCAGACCCCAAACCAGTAACTCCCAGTAGCTCCCAGTAACTCCCAGTGACCCCCAGACCCCAACCAGTAATCCCTAGTTGCTCCCAGTAACTCCCAGTATAACCCAGAGCCCAAACCAGTAACTCCCAGTAACTCCCAGTGACCCCCAGACTACAAACCAGTGACTCCCAGTAATTCCCAGTATAACCCAGTGACCCCCAGACCC